>NC_091202.1:27521944-27646944 GCF_040958095.1 Procambarus clarkii | reverse complement strand
ATTCAGTGATTCCCTTCAAGCGGACATTGTATTTGCTTATCAATTGTTTACTAGTCAGTCGGTCTCCCCCCTGGTCTCAGGGGGGAGACCTTTTGCCCTCCATTGTCACTGTTACTTCCCCCTTAGACTGAGGATATGGTCTTACTGTGACACACTCGCCTGTCTCAGGAGGTCTGACGGCTGAGTGGACAGGGCTCGGTATTCGTAGTCCTAAGATCCCGGGCTCAATCCCCGGTGGAGGCGGACACAAATGGGCAGAGTTTCTTTCACCCTATTGATTCTGTTACCTAGCAGTAAATAGGTACCTGGGAGTTAAGACAGCTGCTCCGGGCTGCTTCCTGGGGAAGTGTAACAAAAAGGGACGCGGGGACGCTAAGCCCTGAAATCATCTCAAGATAACCTCAAGATAACCTGCCCTGAGGACAAAGGGCGATAGAGAAGTTGATGGTGGAATTGTTCAAGTCACAGGCACGGGATTTTTACCATGGTGTCTCATCCATCTTCCACACCTGCTTGACCTTCGCTTCGATGTCTCTCTTTCCCCTCATCAATTCTCTTTCCACAGGAAACGTGTAAATCAATACGACATGCCGTGCCTTGCAGGTCATTATTTGTTCAGATGGAAATCGATTCTGCATCTCGCCGACAAAACATGGATTGGGAAAGTGGCGGCAGGAGCGAGAACTCCTAAAAAAAAAAATTGCGAAGAATTACATGCGATGCAAATTGCTTCTTGCGCTCCCAAACTAGTCGGAATAACTTGTATGCATCAGCCACGAGAAGGTTAGATTTGAAGGAAACATCCTGAGCCAGTTTTTTCTCACCTACCTAAACAAGAAGCACGGTAGAGGCATAGGAAACCTGACATATATCAACCCAATATCTAAGAGTTTCTCAAGATCAGATCTTCCGAGATTGGTTCGAAGCGTGTTCCGAACTCAGACTCACTGGGGCGCTACCATCTTGATCAAGATCTCTTGCCACACCTCCAGGCAACGACTGGGTAAGATGGAGGTGATCAAGCTTGAGCAATATCTCATTCTGCTCCAAGTTGTTGTGGTGAAGAGCAAGAGAGGTCTGGCAGCGGTGTTACCGGATTCCTCTTTGTGGTGTGTATAGTTCCTTGGCTCCGGCTCGACCTGCTCCTTCCAGCACTGATGCCCTTACTGAGTCACTCTCTTCTCTCTCTCTCTCTCTCTCTCTCTCTCTCTCTCTCTCTCTCTCTCTCTCTCTCTCTCTGTCTCTGTCTCTCTCTCTCTGTCTCTCTCTGTCTCTGTCTCTGTCTCTGTCTCTGTCTCTGTCTTTCTCTGTCTCTGTCTCTCTCTCTCTCTCTCTCTCTCTCTCTCTCTCTTAGTCTTTTTACCTACTTATGCCATGATCACTAATCCATCTCACGTTGATTCTGTTGCATAAGTCTAAGTTTGTGATTACTTGTTTCTTATAAATAGTTCACCTCTCTTCCTGATCACAACTTATTTTGTTTTCGTCAGAGCTTTGAATATTTCCAGGAGTTCTAGACAGACAGACGTCTTGACTTTAACCTTCCGTTACTCGAATTTCCTATTTAATATGAACACATATCTGTCTCCAAGATGCATCTCCGTTGATGTCAATGGCTTATAACTTCTGCCAATTTTAACTTTCATTCGTAATGATTTACAAACGTGACTCCTGTCTGAGAATTTTTTTTTCATGTTATTCGTCAGAAATTTTCACATTACACCTAAAACTGTGCATCGCTATGTTGATGTTGTTATGTTGAACTGATATTCTTATGTTGAACTGATAGTCTTATATTGAACTGATATTCTTATGTTGAACTGATATTCTTATCTGAACTGTATCAATATCTTGGACATCTCAGTCACATCTGACTTGTTCTTTATCAATATCTAGGGCATTAATCATATCCGATCTCACATATCAGTAATTGTCAAGAATGCTATTATAAAAAAAAGTCTGGCATATTCTTAAGGTTTAAATGATATGTCACTAAACATATATATTACTTCAGCCTTACTAAAAGCCTAATTGACTGCTGTTTAGGGCACATGTCGGCGAAAGTTCTCCTGATGGGGGAGGGGGGAAGACTTTTCACTTCAAAGAGCACCTGAACCTCAGTCTTTCAGTCTTCCGCCTGACCACATGTGTGTTTGAGTCATTGTCCTTTTGCTTATATCTCTGTCTCTCCTACTCTCAAGGGCATGAGGGCTGTGTCCCGCCTTCTCATATGTGCTCGAGTAATGACTAAGAGTTTCTTCCAGTTTCTCTAACGTTTTGTTTTTATTTTTCTACACAGGTGGGGAAAGCAGGAGAAAGCACCAAGCCATTACGCCAATATCGCACTTGTACGGGAGGGGGGGGGGCAGGATTAAGGATTTGGGATGGGACGGGATGGGGGGGGGGAGGGGGAAGGACTGGTGTGGGGATTGGGGGTAAGGATTGGTGCAGGCGATGAGTCACAATAACGTGGCTGAAGTATGTTGACCAGACCACACACTAGAAATTGAAGGGACGACGACGTTTCGGTCCGTCCTGGACCATTCTCAAGTCGATTGGTGTGGGGGATTGGAAAGGACGACTTCCGACTCCTCTTACCCGACTTGCTACTTTATCCGCCTTACTAATTTTCGCTGGAACACGACCCGTCAAACGGCCTACAAGCAGTTCCACAATTACTGCTGAGGATGAATAGGGGCGAAAAGTTCCAAAATCGGCCGAGAGGCGTGAATCAAGTGCGCTACCACTGCACCACGTAGAGTATAAGCTGATCTCTCGATTTCCCTCATGCGTAAAAATCGACAACGGTTTTGCGTAACTAAAAACCGTCAAAAAACTTACCAACTTACTCTTAGCTGATACTCGATTGTCTCCTAGATGCGTCAGTATTGATGCGCTTTGAATGATGACCAGACCACACACTAGAAAGTGAAGGGACGACGACGTTTCGGTCCGTCCTGGACCATTCTCAAGTCGATTGTGCGATACTGATTGTACGATACTGCCTACGCTTTGAATGTTCCTAAATCACTACAAATTGTACGCGATTTACGATTGGGTAAGAAATGTAGAGCGTTCAGTAATAAGGTTTGTATTGAAAGCTGTGATTTTCCTCTTTTTCATTTTGATAACCTGAAATAATTCAACTTTGAACAGAAAGAATGTGAGGTGAAGACGGATAAAAGCATGACTAACAAATAAATACTAGAAAATGGGGAAAACAAAGAAGAAAATGGGAATATTAAAAGGAGGTTCTTGATTGGTTATCGTGTCGTCTTTGAGACACGATAGCCAATTAAGAACTGAGACAATTCGTTGTGGCTCGCACGCGACTCAAGTAGGCAGATTTCACTTTAGGGGGGTTAAGTTAACCGGATTTTGACCCTAAAGTGGATTAATATCATATATATACCAAAATGTGTATCCCGACACTCTGTGTATATATACACTGAAAGTTTGTTTTAAGCCTATAAGTATGTTCATTAGGAAATTAACTTTGTGGTTGATCACTGTATTATCTCTCCTGTGCCAGGTAGGCCTTAAGCCAGAGGACCAAGCCTACCTCCCACATGAACACAGCACCGTGACTAAAAATCTCTCTCTCTGTCTCTGTCTCTGTCTCTCTCTCTCTCTCTCTCTCTCTCTCTCTCTCTCTCTCTCTCTCTCTCTCTCTCTCTCTCTCTCTGTCTCTGTCTCTCTCTCTCTCTCTGTCTCTGTCTCTCTCTCTCTCTCTCTCTCTCTGTCTCTGTCTCTCTCTCTCTCTCTCTCTCTGTCTCTCTCTCTCTCTCTCTGTCTCTCTCTCTCTGTCTCTCTCTCTCTCTCTCTCTCTCTCTCTCTGTCTCTCTCTCTCTCTCTCTCTCTCTCTCTCTCTCTCTCTCTCTCTCTCTCTCTCTCTCTCTCTCTCTCTCTCTCTCTCTCTCTCTCTCTCTCTCTCTCTCTCTCTCTCTCTCTCTCTCTCTCTCTCTCTCTCTCTCTCTGGCATAGACATGTATGTGGTAGTGCGAGGCGTGATTGCTTTTGCCCTGGGAGCCTCTACTTTACTATGGGTGGTGGGTACCAGGTGGTGCCCAATAACACAAAAAATGTCTGTAATGGCCAAAGTATGAGAGGTAGATTTTTTATTCAATTCAGACACCATTCGTATATAACTTTTCGCAATATGACAAAAACAATAAATAAACAATAATAATAATAATTCACAGTCGAGTCAATGATATTCCGAGATTTCCTGTGAGGTTAAATTTGGAAATTGTGTCACGTGGTTCCCTTTTATTTTTTACGACTCACCCGCACATGATGGGCACGTACCCATCAGCATTTACTGGGAAAAATATGTGAAACTAGCCCTAAACGTCTGGCCTCCAACGTTGGACGAACTAATAAGCATTTTCCTTCGTATTTAAAGATATTGAGAATATTGATTTGAGTACCAAAAAAACTAGTTTTTGTTTAAAGATGTAATATTAAGTACAGAGGCATATCCTCAGAATTATATTGTCTGATATTCTTTACTACAGAAAACTAAATATATGGAAACCATAGTATTAACAGATCTTGACAGAGGAGAATATGAAGTACTGAGAAGAAATAAACTAACTGAATTACGAAACATATTGATCCGCGATGCAGCGTAAGGAAAATTGCTACGTTGTGACACTTGACACACTCCAGGAGGAGTGTCAGGAAAGGTTGACCTCTCAACCTTTCCCGCCAGGAAAGGTTGAGAGGTTACAAGTGTGTTATCGGACCCTTCAACCACAGCATGATAACGAAGACCCTTCAACCACAGCATGATAACGAAGACCCTTCAACCACAGCATGATAACGAAGACCCTTCAACCACAGCATGATAACGAAGACCCTTCAACCACAGCATGATAACGAAGACCCTTCAACCACAGCATGATAACGAAGACCCTTCAACCACAGCATGATAACGAAGACCCTTCAACCACAGCATGATAACGAAGACCCTTCAACCACAGCATGATAACGAAGACCCTTCAACCACAGCATGATAACGAAGACCCTTCAACCACAGCATGATAACGAAGACCCTTCAACCACAGCATGATAACGAAGGAAGTCGTAGTGTAGATGGAGGTGTTTTTGTTACCATGAGTCGTTCCAGATAATGTCCTTTATCTGGAAAAACAAAAAAATTACGCTGGAAGCTGTAAAAGGGAAAATAAACGTTTATATAACGACCTGAACTGTCAGTAGTCGTGTACTGGAAGCCTACAGGAGTTGGCAACCTGTCTGTGTCATAACATGGAATGACAGCTAGACAGTGTTGGAGTGCTGGAGACTGACAGGGAATCGAGAATCTCTGTTAAGATATTGACGGTGTTCTCTTTATTGTACGTAATTCACATGTAACATTAGTGGAAAATACTTTAGAAGCAACATTTAAACAAGGGGTTACGCAGATGCGAGGTTTATGTAAACTGTTTACATTATAAACACGGGATTTGAGAGAAGCATGAATTAGAAACATTTGACTAATGTTCATGAGTGTGACCTGCTGTGTTGAAGGATCTGTCAGCAGAGTTGGAACTCTGCAGAGTTGGAACTCTGCAGAGTTGGAACTCTGCAGAGTTGGGACTCTGCAGATTTGGAACTCTGCAGAGTTGTGACACAGCACCAGAGCCGTGACACAGCACCAGAGCCGTGACACAGCACCAGAGTTGTGACACAGCACCTAAACACTCCGGGTTCGACCACGCACGTGTCACATATGTATCAACAATTCCACAAAATCTTTCTCTATGTTATACAAGATGAAAATCCATAAAAAAAGGGTCAAAAAACCAACAAAAAACAATCGACTATACCAGATCAAAAGCTTCATAAACACGGCATGACAGTCATGACAGTCATGACAGTCATGACAGTCATGACAGTCATGACAGTCATGCCGTGACAGTCATGCCGTGACAGCGGTTGCATCAAGGGGGGGGGGCAAAGGGCCATCTACGGCAGATGACTGTCATTACGTTATCATTAACTGATAACGAAGCGAGGTTACATATGCTTGCGTGGTTACGCAAGAGGAACACTTTGGTAACAGGAGTAACAGCACACGATAACGATCCACATTCCAAGAACTTTATGATAACAGACTTTTGCTATCACATGACGGCCGATAAAATAATGCAGAGTTGGATCCAAATTACCACTCCACCATTAGTATAAAAACACGGTCAAAGCCTCGTTTATCTGTCTCAAGTGTTATTCTGACCGTCACTGTGGATCTTGTGACGCAAACACAGGTCAGAGGTCACACCGGCTTATTTGAGACACGCAAAGGTCAGACTTGTAAGGAGGGGGTGGGGGTGTGGGGGGGGTGTAGTGTGTCTAAGAGGGTGAGGCTCGTGCTATGGGTCTAGTACACAGTGGCTTCGTCTCTGTTTATAAGTGAAATTGCTTCGTAAACTTCCTCTTTCTGAATGATATTAAACAGATGTTTTATGTCTTATTATTGATATTATTATTATTTTATTATTTTTTATTATATATATTTATTAGTATTATTATTTATTTGTTGCTGATCACATTACTTAAATTCAATTCCCTTGTGTTATTAAATAATGCAAGATCCTCTGATTTAATTGATGCATTCCTCTCTACTTCCACCATCTGTCAGTCTCTCTCTCTCTCTCTCCTACCCTCCCTCCCTCCTTCCTCAAGCATATGTTCTCTCATCTTTAAGTATCTAAACTAGTTACACAAATATGTGCACGTTTCGTAATATAGATGCAAAGTTACCTCTCAAACAACCTCATTACCTGAATCTCCTTTCATTTCTTCAACCAAACATTCATGTCAAATTTAATTTTTTTTGTTAACTCGGTTTTTCTTTCTTGTGATAACAGGAGACCTTTAGCAGGTAATACCCGAGAGTTCTGTTGTCATGGCTCGTTTGGTACACACTTTCAGATTCAACATCATTTCACAATAGGCCTCTAAATTCCGGTCTTATTTGGGGTGTGACACACACACACACACACACACACACACACACACACACACACACACACACACACACACACACACACACCTGTTGATTGACGGCTGAGAGGCGGGACCAAAGAGCCAAAGCTCAACCCTCGCAAACACAACTAGGTGAGTACAACTAGATGAGTACACACACACACACACACACACACACACACACACACACACACACACACACACACACACACACACACACACACACACACACACACACTCACCTACACACACACACACAAGTCAAGCACAAGACGAAGCTGGAGAAAGTTCAGAGATATGCCACTAGGCTAGTCCCAGAACTAAGAGACATGAGTTATGAGGACAGACTACGGGAACGTCACCTCACATCGCTGGAAGACAGAAGAGCTTTGGGAGACATGATCACCACGTACAAAATTTATTGCTTATCTCAATAAACATACTTGAACTTGAACTCTCTCTCTGCCTCTGTTTTTCTTCTGTATCTCTGTGTCCATATCTATCTCTATCAATGACCCAATGTCGACATCTCTTTATCTCAGCATACATCTGTGTCCTCGTCTCATCATGACAAGAGTGCGAAAGCTTCACCAGACATAGAAATCGCCAGGAGAGACCACAGATGGCATTAGCATAATGAATGGCGTTTATTTTGGGGCGATAAAATGAATCAGAAAGACAAGATGAAGCCAATGAACAAGCAGAGGAAAAGCTTCTGAAGAAAGATATCAGGAAGTAATGGAACTAGTGAAAGGTTACTGTAAGAAAAAGAAACAGAATTAACTGAGAAAAAAATGAATTTTGTCTTGTACTCAAATTTGCTCTCGAGTATAACATTTTAAAATGATTACAGAATTTTGTAATTTCACTGAAGGAAAACCGTGCAATAAGAACAATAAGGTATTCGTTTAGGCCTTTCTAACTTTCTATTGTTTAAAATAATTTATTACAATTTACAATTATTATTTAATTTATTTACTAACAGTTTAATTCCACACATAAGGGCAGTACAATGTATCTAACCAACGTCTAATAGATCACGACATTCAATACATCTATTTTTATTTTTAAAAATTTTTAAAATATTTTTTACGTTTATTTTTATGGCTTATTTTAAGTTTTAGCAAATAAAACATTTCACTCTCAAGCAACGTAGGACCTGAGAATTGTCAGCCAAGGTGAGAGTGACTCTGACTCCTGTTGGAACAATGAGTGTAAGTTGTCAGTACTGAAATCGTTAACAATTAAAAAGATTAAATCAACTTGGAAATAAACAATCTACGCTGAATTCTTACTGTCGTTTTTTTAAGTAACCTAATATATATTTTTTTTTCCTGTGAAGTGTTCATTTAATCCTGTGGAGGAATTTGGTGATTTTATGCTTGTTTCTTGAGGATTTATGGTGTGGTTGACGTTGTGGGGTCTTCTTGAAGGAGGGAGAGAGGAGGCGATTAAATTCCTTTTCTCACACTTGTTCTTAATGTTCTTGATCAAACACTGATGCAGTAGTCGCCACACTATAGTACTATATCCACACACACACACACACACACACACACACACACACACGCACATTTTTTGCTCTCGCTAATGTTCTGATTGCGCTCAATGGAACAGTGATGTTGCTTCCATCACTGCGTCACGTGATGCAAGAAAGCCCGCGGTTAGTCGTATCTGGTGTATATATTACACATTTTGTGTATCACACATGTTGTGTCTTACACATGCATCTAATACCTATTGTATCTCACAACTATTATCATCATAGTTGTCTCTCACACCTGATGCTTCTCACATATGGTATATATATATATATATATATATATATATATATATATATATATATATATATATATATATATGTCGTACCTAGTAGCCAGAACGCACTTTTTGACCTACTATGCAAGGCCCGATTTGCCTAATAAGCCAAGTTTTCCTGAATTAATATATTTTCTCAATTTTTTTTCTAATGAATTGATAAAGCTACCCATTTCATTATGTATGAGGTCAATTTGTTTGTATTGCAGTTAAAATTAACGTAGATATATGACCGAACCTAACCAACCCTACCTAACCTAACCTAACCTATCTTTATAGGTTAGGTTAGGTAGCCGAAAACGTTAGGTTAGGTTAGGTTAGGTAGGTTAGGTAGTCGAAAAACAATTAATTCATGAAAACTTGGCTTATTAGGCAAATCGGGCCTTGCATAGTAGGCTGAGAAGTGCGTTCTGGCTACTAGGTACGACATATATATATATATATATATATATATATATATATATATATATATATATATATATATATATATATATATATATATATATATATATATTTTTTTTTTTTTTTTTTTTTTCACAAGAAACCTCAGACAAGCTGTCATTTGAAAGAGGTGCAAAAGTATGAAGTATTTCTTGGACTTATAAATCCCAGCCAACAACCAGAGGAGAAAAACTTGACTCTGTTATTAACTTACAAACATTTGACTTATGGGCTCAAAGTAATGATCCACTGATACACTTAGTGACAACTGGCACTCTGGCCTGTGTCTGTTGTATTCTTGATGATGTATGTTGTACTCTTGGTGTTGTATGCTGTATTCTTGGTAATGTTGACCAGACCACACACTAGAAGGTGAAGGGACGACGACGTTTCGGTCCGTCGTGGACCATTCTCAAGTCGATTGTCTCAAGTCGACTTCTTGGTAATGCTGCTGGAACTTAATGTGATTTTTCACTAAGTCTCTTCCTTCCTCTTGGGGGCCAAAGGTAATTTTCCTCACGATTCTATTAGAAGTGAGATTGGTGGAGCTTCGTTGCTTCACGAGACACTGAGCTAGGTAATGCTAGTAGAATCTCTCCTGTGATAAACCCTGTCTCACAGATGGTCTGTGTCAACAAACACTTATTTTCTTTACCTTCCCTCGTTATATAGTTATTCAAAAGAGCCACAAACACACACACACAAAAACGACAATTTCGTGAACTTTCTCTCCCTCAAACTCGAGCATCATAAAATATTTCGTGAAAGAGAGTGAAAGCTATCGTAATTTAGGCTACAAATACACGATATTCTTATCTGTAATGTTCTCTAATTTGCATTTTGTATTATTATTTGGTCATTATTTCCGGTTTTGTATTCCCGAATTACTATTGCGAGTTTTGAGCTGTTTTCACGGGAGAACCCGAGCGAGGCTCACCAAAAATAACATTGCGTAATCTGAAGTGATTGCCCTAAAAAGCTTACTTTTTATAGCTCTTGCTTAATCGCACCAATTCCACAAAAGAGGTGGCGGAGAGGTTTATTGTACCGGCCTAGCAAACCGGTTCAATTACGGCGTATAACCGGCGGTCGTAAAAGCTGCAACTGGTTTCAAAAATATTCTGTCGAGGGAGATCAACTTTTCTGTATCACTTGGTGTGCGAGTAATTCCAAACACGTGTTTGGGTCGACGTTAGTGTTTGGGTGTGATTCCAGGCACCTGATTGGATTAACCTTGGTGTATGAGAGTGTGACCCTCAGACATCTGATTGGGTTGATCTTAGTGTATGAGTGTGACCCCAGACACCTGATTGGGTTGATCTTAGTGTATGAGTGTGACCCCAGACACCTGATTGGGTTGACTGGCAAACACTTCGTCTCGACGCCTCAGTACATAACAGACATACATAACTTGGCTGCCTTTACAGCTGAACAGCTTTCGTTCTCAGATTCCTTAATGTAATGAGGGTTTATATTTAATGTTAATAGCACTCTGCGTTATTATCATCAACACCATTTCACAAGATGAGAAAAATGAGAATGAACCTGAGATAATTAGACTTTCATTGCAGAAGTATAAACACAAGTCTTAATTGGCCAGCTTATGAGTAGATAACATTACCTGTTCTGTGAGATAATTTGAATGGTAAATAAAAGCAAAGTAGGAGCAGGAACTGAGCCCTGCAGGACGCCTATGTTTATAGGGAAATAAATACAGGTTTCTAGTGTCCCTTACGTCTTCCATATCATCTTTAGTGGGATAAGATATGTGTTGTGTCTTGGTGGTCCTGCCCCAATCACTTCGACAGGTCGGTAGAGTGATAGTCACACGTCTTGCAGGGTTGGAGTTCGGTTCCCAGAGGTTCCACGTGGTTTGGGTACTGTTCCATCACTCTGTACTCATTCCCAATCTCCTTGTTTTCATATCTCAACTCCTTGTCCATATATCCCAGCTCCTTGTCCTCATCTCCCAGCTCCTTGTCCTCATCTCCCTGCTCCTTGTCCTCATATCCTAGCTCATTGCCCTTATCCTTTCTCAATGCTGTATTGACATACTGGCTTAGCGCTTTCCTACATAATTACCTGACCTGAGTGTACCTCTTCTATACTGAGTCAACAGTTTCATCAAACGAAGGGCTTTAAAGGTAATTGACACGATATTTTGCTCAGTAGTTAAACTCTGCAAGCTGCAATCAACTAGACAGTGCCCTTGGTGATCTGACATGAGATAGGAATCACATACTGTAGTGCTGACAATACTTGACCTGACTGATAATACTTGACCTCACTCTGACATTGACCTTACAAAGGTAAACAACAACATACTGAAATAAAGTGAGACATATACAAATATTTTGATTCAGTATGAATAAGCATTCATGCTTATGTTTTATTTTGAAGTATACATATGAACATCTCTGTGAAGTTGTATGTATACCATTTCTGTGTAGTTGTATGTAAACATCTCTCTAAAGCTATTTATAAAACACTTCTGAAATGACCTGAAAGGCTTGTTTCTCGGATGACTTAGGGACCCAACCCTTCAAGCTATGGGTCACCCTTTTAAGAAAGTGAAGGCGAAAAGTTAAACCTCCATCTTAACCCTTGTCGACCTGTGCAGCGCTCAAGGGTGTGTCGAGAGGAAGAGAGCCATGTAAGTTCGCCTCGGTGGAAACGAATGTAATTCCTATGACTGGTTCAGTCAGCAGAACGGAACTGCCGAAATCGGAAGCGAAGGAGAGGGGAAGTTACAGATTAAGGAAGTGTCAGGGAGCAAGGCAGAGCACTGTTGCGATCGTGAGAAGGTCAAGGCGCAGTGCCAGTATTCAGTGATACTTAAGTTTGATGGAGAAAGATCGAGGGTTTAGTGGGATTTTATGGAAAATAAATACGTATTTGGCTGGTGATTAAGCTGCTTCTGATAATGTGTATGTGGAGAAACTTGCACCTACTTCTCCCTGAAATTAGAGAATCAGGATAGCGATAGACTCACCGAATCTACTGAGGCGAAGAATATCCAGTTCAGGCGACGAGTCACAATAACGTGGCTAAAGTATGTTGACCAGACCACACACTAGAAGGTGAAGGGACGACGACGTATCGGCCCGTCCTGGACCATTGTCAAGTCGATTGTGAGAATGGCTCGAGAATTCACAATCGACTTGAGAATGGTCCAGGACGGACCGAAACGTCGTCGTCGTCCCTTCACCTTCTAGTGTGTGGTCTGATCAACACGAATATCCAGGTTTTATGCTTCAGTGTTGAAACATAGAACCGTTCTATCTAGCCAAAGCAGCCATGGATAAAGTCGTCTCACACACACTGACTCTGTAAACAAAACAAAAAATACCGTCTCATTATATTCCAGACCAATAAGCTTGTGTAAAGAGGTAGTTTTGCAATGCTGTGGTTTTCTTGTGCGTGTGTATCCTTAACATTTAACCCAAGACGTGAGGTACCGAGGCATGCTGATATTTAAGGCTCAAAATGGCTGGTTAATTCGTGCTCTTTATCTAGAGACGTGCTTGTTCGTGCAGTATATTTCTGACTCTTTGCCTGATGACACTCTATAAACTTTGTATTAAATGGAATTTAAGTTTTATTCATATTAATAGAAGCTGTCTATTATGGGCTCTCTCTCTCTCTCTCTCTCTCTGCTGTTTTCTTAATTCTTATATTTTTGTTATAGTTGCTTCTGATTGCTTATATCTGGTGCAGGATTGCAAATATAATAGATTGTAAACATGACTTTTATGCCGTTGTGATCTCTGACCATTGTACAGTGGCGCCTTGTATACTGAAATTGTGTGTGTTGAGCCATATGCAAACTAAAGTAATCAGATCCCTTGCACTTTGCAACACTTACTCGGTCACAGACATGTATGCAGGGAGGAACTCTCTGTTCGTCATGTGTCATTGATGTCTCTAGTGTGTCCTTGATCCTTGGAGAGTTGACAGTGTCTCCTGCCCTCATTGATTGAAAGTTCGTGTGCTCTGGAACCTTAAGCTGGAGTGCAGGTGAGCACTCTAGTACAGTTTGAACCGATCAGGGTGGAGTGCTCTGCCTCAATCATCCTGACTAGATTACTTTAATCATGAATATATAATGAGTTTAAGAATGAAAGTACAGTTCATATCTGAGCAAAGTGAAGTTAACATTGAAAGTGGTGAAAGGGATCTTTTGATTAATTTAAAATGCCATAGTTCGAGCTGTCAGTCTTCCCAGGAGTTATATAAAGGTATACTAAGGAGTAAATTAAGTCCATCTTAACTGGGCTCGGTATACTAAGGTCGGTATACTAAATCTGTTGGCTAGGGGTGTGACCGGGTGTGTAAATCATTTCTGGAACAGGAAACTCTGATTGTATACTAAATATACCATTGTGTTTTTGCTCCTATTGAAACTTCATGGTCTTTCTCTCCCATTTCTTTTATTTCTGAATATTTGGAAAGTTATTCATAATGACATCCACTATCTTTTCTCTCCATGTCTTCTGTTCACCACTCATAATAGTAATCGTTATTCAGAGGAATGTGTGCATACAAAGAACATAGTAATGTACAAGTGTAGGGACAGGATGTTGTTTAAGATTCACTACTTGGAACAAAAAATTTCCAAGCAGCACGGGCTATGGTGATCCCGTAGTGGACTTAGAAGGGACAGGAGTTACACATAATAATGCAGCCACTATTACGCAAAGCGTTTCGGGCAAAATCCTTGTTTCTCTCACAAGAGTTTAGTCTGTTGCTTTCTAGACAATTACCGAGTGACAATTGTTCTTTGCTTGGTCTCAGACTGTTCAGTGACTTTGTTGTATATGATTTTCATGGCAATCAGCCATCTGTTGTTATAGTTTCTGTTACGTTTAGCAGTGAAGTGCATATAGTCGGTGCTTCCAACTCTGAAATCTGCATTCGTTGCAAACCGAGCAACGTCACAATATCATTCTTGCATTTCCCTGTGTTGCAAGATAGTGTCATGAGGGTGTTGAATTTTTGGTGTCATTGCTGTGGTTTGTAACTCCATCATTGTTACTGTGTTTTGAGTTTTGTCATTCATTTCTTGAATCTCATTTTAACCTTCTTCGGTTAAACTTATCAGTGTCAAGGACCTGGGGAGTCTTCCTGGGATGATGTGGGGTTGTAGCTGGAGTTGAAGGTTAGGGATGGAGAGGCGGTTGTGGATAAGGTTGTAGAAGAGGTTGTAGATGGGGTAGATACTTCTGTAGATACAGCTGAAAGGTTGAGTGTCAGATACTTTGACCCCACCTGTCCATTTATTACCCACTTAATGCAAGCAATCCTTTCCTGCGTGTTATTTGATTTCCTTTTCAAATTGTGTAGTGTGTATTAGGTATCTGTGTGTCCTTGTGTGTGGCTGTGTGTGCGTGCGCGCATTTTGCATGTAAACTTATGTGTGATAGCCTAAGTTTACTTAGTATAGTTATAATATAAGAACTAATTATTAGTTGTGTCCCTTCGTCCTGTAAACTAGCATACGACCATACGAAGCATATCCGATGGCTCAGGGGCCAGATTCACGAAAGCACTTACGCAAGCACTTACGAACGTGTACATCTTTTCTCAATCTTTGACGACTTTGTTTACAATTATTAAACAGTTAATGAACTCCGAAGCACCAGGAGGCTGTTTATAACAATAACAACAGTTGATTGGCAAGTTTTCATGCTTGTAAACTGTTTAATAAATGTAACCGAAGCCGTCAAAGATTGAGGAAAGATGTACACGTTCGTAAGTGCTTGCGTAAGTGCTTTCGTGAATCTGGCCCCAGACCTCCACCGCCCTCTCATTTCAGTTATTCAATCAGTCTACCAATTTTACAAAGAGGCTTTTGCAAGGTGTTCTCGGTACCCTCGGTGCTCGGTGCACGCTGGACTGTGATCCTGTGGTCCTGGGTTCGATCCCAGGCGCCGGCGAGAAACAATGGGCAGTTTCTTTCACCCTATGCCCCTGTTACCTAGCAGTAAAATAGGTACCTGGGTGTTAGTCAGCTGTCACGGGCTGCTTCCTGGGGGTGGAAGCCTGGTCGAGGACCGGGCCGTGGGGACACTAAAAGCCCCGAAATCATCTCTAGATAACCTCTAGATAACCCTTGTTTTCTAGGCTTTAACTCATATCCTCTTGTTCTCAATGTTGTAGATACACAAAATTCTCCCCTATACAATTCAGCCATAATTAGGTTCTATGTGCTCCAAGGTGATTATATATTCTCTTGAGAAAAGACAACATTTCGGAATAGGATGTTGTGGTAGGCAGGAATACTATCAGCAGCTTCATATTCTCGCGCGGTACGCAAACCAGCTTATTGCTACATTGGAACTGACTAATCAGAAAAAACCAAGCGGAGATGGAATGAAAGAAGCAAGGGTGAAGGAAAACGGGAAAAGAACACAACAAGGACCCAGAGAGGAGGCCAATGGGCGTCATATATGAATATAACAATGCACTCCGTGAAAACAGGTTTGGTGGCGACCTCTGGACGGGACGCACTCTAACTATACCTCCTCCTGGAACAGCTGATTGTGTTTTGTTGTGATTCTTGATTGAGTGATTCGTCACGACCTCAGACGCTGTCCAAGACGCGACCCAAGCATATGCAGAATCAGATTCTATTACCTGCATTCTGGCATTCTACAAGTTTGCCAAATAGCCGATACCGAGTCATAAGCTTCAAAGAAAGCTTATGGTTGCCTCCGAAGCACCAGTAAGATGTTAGGTGGAACAATGAACGCTTCGGAGCGTGTGTGTGTGTGTGTGTGTGCGTGGGTGTGTGTTCCAGAGGCAGACATGGCTCCCACCCCATTACGGTCCTGTCACTCATCTTGCACACACCTGATGAACCGCAGCCTCCGGGGAAGCATCACCACAACCAGGACCTTCTCCCTACTACCCAAAGACAGAGAACGTACCCAAGACTGCACTAAGATGAAGTCATGTACCTCCAGTACATCACTAAGATAGGATTGATGTACCCCAGTACATCATTAGGATAGGATTGATGTGCCCCTAGTACATCATTAGGATATGATTGATGTACCCCCAGTACATCACCAGGAGAGGACTGATGTACCCCAGTACATCATTAGGATAGGATTGATGTACCCCCAGTACATCAGGATAGGATTGATGTACCCCAGTACATCATTAGGATAGGATTGATGTACCCCCAATACATCAGGATAGGATTGATGTACCCCAGTACATCATTAGGATAGGATTGATGTACCCCCAGTACATCACCAGGAGAGGACTGATGTACCCCAGTACATCATTTAGGATATTACTGATGTACCCCCAGTACATCACGATAGGATTGATGTACCCCCTAGTACATCATTAGGATATGATTGATGTACCCCCAGTACATTACCAGGAGAGGATTGATGTAACCCAGTACACCATTTAAGATATTACTGATGTACCCCCAGTACATCACCACGATAGGATTGATGTACTCCAGTACATCACTAAGATGAACGAAATGACGTCCCCCGGTGTTATGCGGGCGCTTCATACCTCAGATCGCACACATCAATGAATATATAAAAGAAGAAATATGTAGGCTCCTGACTAAACGAAAATATGTTAAAAAAATGTGAGTGTACAGTCAGTTGATTGATTGACTCATACACTCTGATAGTGACAAAATCCATGCTCCTGCATTGTAGATCAAGAGGAACATGCTCCTACATTGTAGATCAAGAGGAACATGCTCCTGCATTGTAGATCAAGAGGAACATGCTCCTATATTGTAGATCAAGAGGAACATGCTCCTGCATTGTAGATCAAGAGGAACATGCTCCTATATTGTGGATCAGGAGGAACATGCTCCTGCATTGTAGATCAAGAGGAACATGCTCCTATATTGTGGATCAGGAGGAACATGCTCCTACATTGTAGATCAAGAGGAACATGCTCCTGCATTGTAGGTTGAGAGGAACATGCTCCTGCATTATAAATGAGGAGAATCATGTTCCTTCATTGTAAATGACAAATGTCATCTTCCTGCATTATAATAATAATGACCTTGTTGAAATTAACTGACAGGTTTCCTCCTCTACGTTCCTGCCTTTCTGACTACAAAATTTCCTCCTAATTCTTGCCCGTCACGAAGAATGGCAAAACATTCAGTTAAACATGAAAAAAAGGCGTTTTATGAAAACGATAGAGGGGCAGGAAACAAGAGGAATCCATACCCTTGTATACACAGTATGCATATGCAATATGTATGCATTCTAACACGTAAGTATTGTCGTTTATGCAAGTATTACCATTGGTAGTTATGTAGTTTGAAGATTACCAGAGTGTTAGGACAAGGTAGGGACTATGCAGCTCGGTTAGAGTCTTAGACTAACCTTATTAATTTCCCAGACGTGAAGAAGGGGACTAATTTTCGAGCATATAATGATATATTTTTTTGCTGTGCTGAGAGTATATAATGATATATTCTGAGCACAACAGGTCACGTCCGGTGGCCTTGAGGGTCTGCTCTGCGTGGAGTTGTGCTGCTTCCGTCTCTTGGCTTCACGAGATGAATCTGTTTTATTAGGAATTAATAGCACTGTAGTATATATAGATATCATTATCTATAGATAGCATAATACAGTTTATATTTTGGTAGCATTCTTCTTGTAGACATAAGTCATTGAATATATAAACAAAGGAATGATTATGGAACGAATCGCTTCAAATTTTCTTGTTTTTCTTCACTTGAGAAGGAAATTGAAAAATTAACTTTCCAAAGTTCATTTTGCAGTTTTTATTTTGGCCTGACGCCAAGAGATTTTTCATTGATCCTGTTAAGATTTTTTTAAAAGACAGGAGTGAAGTGAATGGAAGTTAGTTTGAGCAGTCGTGTATGTAGCCAAGATGAATGAGGTAAAGTAATTTGTCGTATTACTTCTTACAGAAATAAATAAGTAATACAACTTACAGGAGGTCTTCTCTGGCTTCCTTACTCCTCAGGGTCCAACCCGTTCTCGCACTTGCTTTAAGTCAATATTGGCTTATTTAATAAGTGCACATGTGACATACTAATTGATTGTGAATATATTAGTTTACCTTGAAAAGCTTCATAGAAAACACCGGCCTCACCTAACCTTCTTAGTACGTTAAGATAAGCATCTTATTGCTTTTTATTTACAATTATTACTTAACCTATCAACGGTATTGGTTAAGTATATAATTGTAATTAAGAAGCAATAAGATGCTTATCTTTACATACTAAGAAGGTTAGGTGAGGTCGGTGTTTTCTATGAAGCTTTTCAAGGTAAACTAATATATTCACAATCAATTAATATGTCACATATGCTCTTATTAAATAAGCCAATATTGACTATAAGCAAGTGCGAGAACGGGTTACAGGGTCTTGTGATGGCTGAGGCAGTGTGCTGGGTATATTCTCTCTTGGTCTTGAAGATAGTAGACTAATGCTGAGTATCAGCGGGCTGTTGATAGCTGATTGAGAGATCAGGTTTATAAGAAGTGTTTCACGGCGATGCCTAATCTTCAGTCGATATCGTATCAGTCGATTATTTGGGCGTTGTGGCTCAAGATATCTGTGGTAGTGATGATCTGGGTCTGTGTAGAAAGTTTATTTTTTATATAGTCTTGTTGTTAGTGAGTTGTCAGACGTCTTTGGAGTGTTTGTTGTCTTTGCTGATATGCTGATATCTTTGGGGGATGACAGTCACTAACTGGTAATATGAAGACACAGACGACATTCGTCTGCTTTTCAAGGAGTTTTCCCTTCGTTTAGGAAGTGAGTCTTTGTCCTCTTACTCTTAATGAAGATTGTAAACTCTGGTTAGTTTACAATCTTCATTAGTAGTAGTTAGTAACTCTTCTGGTTAGTGTCGGTAGGGGTCACATTTCTATCAAATGTTTCTCGGAAATCTTTCCTCCTGGTTTGTACAAAAGAAGTTCCTGTAGAACAGATCAATACATGAGGCAGATATCTTGACCAGCAACATAGAAGATAACCATTCCCGGTCATAACATGACAGGATCGTCCCCCCACAACTCAAGGAACTGTGAGTGTGAGGTCCTAAGTACCCTGAGACTGAAGGCCATTCAGATGATTCCGGTGTGTGATAATCAGAGTGTTCTATTCACTATGGGTAAGAAACTGAGACTTTCGTCTAAGTTGATCTGAATGTCAAGATCAAGTAGATAATATATTGTTCCGTCATCTTGAGCAATACAAATAGGAAGTCGAAGGAAGAATTATAAGGCTATCTGGGATCTCTACTGAGAGACTGGAGATTAGGTGAAGAGGTGGAAGACAGCCTAGCTGTGTTGACAGATATGGGGCCAGATTCACGAAACAGTTACGCAAGCACTTACGAACGTGTACATCTTTCCTCAATCTTTGACGGCTTTGGCTACATTTATTTAACAGTTTACAAGCATGAAAACTTGTCAATCAACTGTTGTAATTGTTATAAACAGCCTCCTGGTGCTTCGGAGCTCATTAACTGTTTAATAATTGTAAACAAAGCCGCCAAAGATTGTGGAAAGATGTACAGGTTCGTAAGTACTTGCGTAACTGCTTTGTGAATCTGGTCTCAGGACCTAGCAGGGCTACTGCCACTGATGACAGATACGCTAGGAACCCATATATATACCTGCCAACACTGCTAGCCTATATATGTTTACAGTAAATTTATATATATCCAAGAGTCCAAGAGTCCAAGGAGCCTATACACACGTACGCGAGACGTACTCTTGGGCCTGCATTCCCTGACCTCGGAACCATCACTCGAAAAACTACTTCGTCAAAACTAAAAATATTCCATAAAAAAATGAAACAAGACTCGTTCCTGAGTTGATAGGCTTATACTAAGAGGAACTACAGTGAGTAAAACTGGTCCTCGCTGCAAGAGAGAGGACGCGAGGATCAGGGGGACATGATAACTACATTCAAGATTGTAAGATCAATTGACAATGTAAACAATCGCCTGTCAAAATTAGAAACAGCAGAACTAGGGGACATGAATGGAAACTAGAAACGGAAATAATACACTTCACGAATCTAAGATACATACAGACAGGTTTAGTAGACTTTAGTAGACAGATAATAGACAGGTTTACAGAGGTACATAATAGACTCAAGCGAGTGAACCTACAAAAAGTTAATTTAGCTAAGTAAGTTACAGTCTTGAAGAGCTGATTACAATATTAAATACACATCAACAATGGACTCGAGACCGACCGCAAGTACAGTTCCTAAATTAAGCAAACTGACACATATATGGAGAGTTAATGTCCCATATGGACGCACTTGGACTTGGGACGGGTGGGGACACACTTGGGACGGGTAATGAGAGACTTGGGACAGGTGAGGACAGACTAGAACGAATGAGAACAGTCTTACGTGAACAAGGAAAATTCTGCCTTGAAACAACATCTATAGAAACGACAGAAAAAAAAGATACACAAATGAAGAATCATACATAAATATATTTTATTAAATGGGTCAATACATAGTTAATTCTACCTGATCTCTGGAGGGCAGGCGGGGGCAGCCGTCGCCGACCTGTGCAACATGACAGCTGCGACCCAGAGAAGATGATGGAGAAGTCAACTTGCAACTGACCAAGACCTGAGTCGACGCCATTTACCTGCCCCTGCAAACCGGGTCTATGACCCCCCACCCCCACCCCCCCCCCAATCCCCAATCCCCATCCTCCCTGTTACCTAATTACCTCGGGCCAGTAACCTGCTAAACCACTTATTGCCCAGTTCCTGGATAGGTGGGTCGACTTTAGGGTGAGTGTGCGCTGGGTTGACAGTAGCAGCAGCTTCATATAGGCTCCGGCTCCCCGAGTTTGGGTCGGCCTTGTGCAACACGCTGACCCGGCAGCTGCTTCTGTCCCCTCGCTTTCATGCCTTTTCGTACCATTCTTCCTATTTCATTCTTTTTTTTGCCCTTCATTCCTCCTCCGTTTTTTGTTCCTGTCGAGCCAATTCGCGTATCGCTTTCCATTTCGTCTCTGCCATCTCTGTTCTCTGATGTTCTCATGCTTTTCTGGTCACACCGCCACGCTGCCATGTTCTGCGTGGGGGTCTCTCAGGCTTGCAGTGGCACGCTCTCACTCTGCAATTGCAGGGGGTTGCACAGGGACTTGGGGGGGGGGGCCTGAAATGGTGTGGGAGATACTGGGAGGACCTGAAAGATACTGAGATGATCTGGGAATGTCCTGGGGGGTCCTAGGAGGTCCTAGCAGGGCCTGGGAGTGGGAAAGGAGGGTTAGAGATGCTGCCTTCTAATCCCAGTTCATCTAGTCTACCTGTGGGTCCAGGTGAAGCAGGTGTGAATGGCAGGTGGCTGACCTCCTTGGCACCGCAACGCGTTGACAAGAAGCCGTTTATCCACCAAGTGATTAGATAGTGGATCAATTATATAACGCTGATATGAAGAGCCCCACATTAAAAGTTGTATGGCTGGTTCTCTCTGTGTGAACCGCATGGTATGCTTATGAACCGCATGGTATGCTTATGAACCGCATGGTATGCTTATGAACCGCATGGTATGCTTATGCTACTATTATGCTTATGCCCTATATGCTTATATCACTGTGGTGTAGACTTCTCACGACGGCTATTAAACTACGGAATTTCTTAGGAAGGCTGATGCATCGTGAAGGTTTAAGCATAGTTTGTAATTAGTAGACATTTTAAGTGTAGAGGCTAATTTTTAATATAGCAATGTTTACCTATAGGTTAAGTATACATAAACAGAGATGAGATCATAATTAATCTCTCGTTTGATGTGTTTGACATACAAGACGCCTGATAAGATTCAGACCTCAACAGAAAGATAAAAATCCGTCTCTGTTTTCAGTAATGCGGTCTTATTTTCGCGAGGTCTTAATTAATCCAAATGACTAATACACATTACTTTATCTTGTAAGATAATATTTTTGTGTCCCCCCCCCCCTTAGGTGAGTCATATTTTAATTTCTCATTCCAGGCAATGAGGTATTCTTTCTCATGTTGAGAAACTGAAGCTCATTCTCTTATTTTGGGAACAGAGAATCTTCACATCTAAAGGAAAGGTAACGAGAGTCATTACCTTAGATAAGTCATTCCTCGGTGCTACCTGTGTTTCAATAACGCAGTATGTTACTTATCTTAGCTAACGTAAGCTAAGCTGTGATATATCTCACGTTGTGACCACCATTGAGTAGATACAGATGTTTAGGGGATGATAAGTTAGTAGTCAACCCGTTCTCGCACTTTCTTTAAATCAATATTGACTTATTAAATAAGTGCATATGTGACATACTAATTTATTGTGAATATTTTAGTTTACCTTGACAAGCTTCATAGAAAACACCGACCTTACCTAACCTTCTTAGTATGTTAAGATAAGCATCTTACTGCTTCGTAATTACAATTATTATTATTTAACCTATTAGGTCGGTGTTTTCTATGAAGCTTTTCAAGGTAAACTAAAATTTTCATAATAAATTAGTATGTCACATATGGACGTATTTAATAAGTCAATATTGACTATAAGAAAGTGCGAGAACGGGTTGTAGTAGTAAGTGGCTGTGTTGTGGCTGCCAGCAGCCCGTCCTCCTTAGGTTTCCCAACGTCAAGAAAACGGTCAATTTAAAGGGGTCTCTCCTAATCTACCAGAGGACCCAAAACAGAAAACGGGACAGTGCGTCACTGTCGCCAGCCGCTTTCATTTTCTAGTAGGACAATTTTTGGCCTTACGTAACGCCTACGAGTGACAAGCGATATTCTGTGTAGACAGACAAGTTGGAAGTCTTGTGAGCGTCAACACATGACCTTCCTGAGGTTATCTTGAGATGATTTCGGGGCTTTTTTTCTTTTAGTGTCCCCGCGGCCCGGTCCTCGACCAGGCCTCCACCCCCAGGAAGCAGCCCGTGACAGCTGACTAACACCCAGGTACCTATTTTACTGCTAGGTAACAGGGGCATAGGGTGAAAGAAACTCTGCCCATTGTTTCTCGCCGGCGCCTGGGATCGAACCCAGGACCACAGGATCACAAGACCTTGCTTGAGGTTGTTTCCCAACATGCCATCAACCCGTCCTCTTAAAAATAACGTCACTTTTCGCTCGTATGCGCGGCACTATGGCCGAATTTGGACGTAATTTGAAATGAAATCGACTCACAAAAGTGACGTACTGTTCCGTTTTCTGTTTGAGTCGTCCGGCTTACTCGGCAAGCTTAGAAAAGGCAACTTTCCATTAATGTTTTTCATACCGTTTCGAAACTTTATGAGAACTTTATGAGGACCCTTAACTTACTGTTGTTGAAAAAAAAATCCCAAATTTATTTTCATTTTTTGTTCATTTTCAAATTACGTCCATTTTCGGCCATAGGGGCAAACGGCCAAATGCGACGTTCTTTTTTAAGAGGACAGGTCGCAATTAGCTCGCTGAGGTACTAGGAACCGCCTCATCTCCTATATATAATACCTGCCACAGTGACCACAGTGTACTGATATTTGAGTACCTGGTAGAGCTACAAGTAATCTTCCCCTCCCCCTTCTAAGAAAAAAACTAGAAAAGAAGGGACTGGCGTACCGAAAGTGACATTATAAAACGAGAAAATTCACCCAAAAGTGTCAGGAGGCAGTAAACAGGTTTATCCCGACCAAAAATTAAAAAATGAGAAGCAAAAGATGAATCCGTGGTTTAATAGGGCATGTATGGAAGCAAAGGAACTTAACAAAAGGGCTTGGAGGAACTACTGAGATAACAGAACACCAGAAAGAAGAGAGAGAGAGATACCAGAGAACCAGGAATGATTATGCTAGTGTGAAAAGAGAAGCAGACCTACAGAATCAAGCTGCATCGGAATCCATCGGAAAAAAATATGCATCACCCAGATCTGGTGGCTGTGGCATATATATAGTTTTATATATAATATATTTAGCTACATGATAATGTGTCACGCCATATTAGGAGCCGGCGAGAGCGGTTAGGTTACATATATATCTCGACCACTCGGCCTCTCGTAATGTACATGAAATATATGATATATTTCGTCACTATACTCGCTAGACCAGACTGGGAAGGGCCACCGGGACGTGCTCACTACACAGGTCGTCGACCTCTTGTTTCTCAAATGTTAAGGATACACGGATGTGTTACATATGCCTTTTCCGTGACCTTTCGAGACCAGGATTGACGGACGGACGGAAGAGAGACAGGAGGGTCTGGAAGACAGACAAATCGTAGACGTTCCTGAAAGAAGTTCGGGCCCAACCGTTTTGAGGTGGATATGTGGGGGACCGCTCGAAGCAACAGTCTGTTGTCCCAAGTTATCACAAGTCAAGCCTGACCCCAGGTCGGATTTAGAGGGAGTACAACTCCCAGAATCCACTTTAGGTATACTCCAGGTATACCACATTCATGGAATACACTGAGGGTGTCGCTGGCCTGTCTACACCCTGGAGCGGGAGTGGCCATATTATTATTCACGAGAACATGCTATCTTAGATGTTATATCTGCAATATGCAAAGTAGAATGATTGAAGTAATATATCATGTCTCGTCTATCATACAATCATCAAATAGGTATATATTGATACAAAGAAAATACATAAGGTGTATTAAGAAGCTGGGTGATGTTTACTGTGTACTGTATATCTCCCATCCTCATCATACCACCTGTTATCATCATAGCTGCTGTTATCACCAACCTACAGCTGTTATCCTCATCACACCAGCTGTTATCCTTGCCTAAGGACTCGTGTCAAGCCATAAACATCTCTTGCAAGAGTCACAAACACCCCCTTGCTACATGTCAAGCACAAACAACACACACACATGCCTTCCTCAGTCACATTTGCATAGTTCATTTTTAAACGTTTCTTTATTACTAACACCTTTATTGACAAATTTAATTACAATTTTGTCTAACCTGAGGATTTCAAATAAGTCTTATTAAAGTGAGGATAATGCTGGTATTCACTGTCACGCAGGACAGAGGGTCATACACAAGACAATAGGTCTAAACTGTAGACCAGTTTAGACCGGTCTAAATAGGTCTAAACTGTAGACCAGTTTAGACCTATTATATATATCATGTTTACAATCTGAAAGTAATCATATTCAGTCCAATACTCACCTGTAGGTATACACCCAGTATTACCTGCAAAATACGCTTGTCATATAATAATAATTTTATTCACAGAGAGAAGTCACACTAAGATGATGTATCAAGGATGAAAATGCTGGCTTGGGATTATCCGGCGCATAGGTTCGAATCCTCATGACGGCTCCAACGGATTCTCAATCATTTTAGTGATAGGAATGTGGGTTCAGAGGATTTAAAATGAGGGGATAATTATAGATATAAGTGGGCAACACCAAAATATGAAGCCCACTACTATTAAAATCCATAAAAAAAATCTGAGATCACATCAGTAATATACCATCAATTTTTTTTCACATAAACACACCTAAGGTCAAATCTGCCATCTTCTCTCCCGCAAAAAAATAAAAATATGAAACGCAGAATCGCACATGTGAGAGCAGAGACTCAATCAAAACGGACCGAATCGTCCAAATGTTGACGCAACATGGTGGAGCTCTATGTTACGTTTGGGGTCGTAAGACAGCCGCTTCTATAATCAAGGTTCGACCTACGCTAGAAACACCCGCCGGGGGCCGGTTGGAGAACCGGACCGGGTGACACACCATCCGGCCACACTAGAGGTTTATGTTCGTGAAAGTCAGATAAAAATGGGATTATGAAGGTCGTTGAAGAACGGGGCTGTTGGACCCTTACAGTCTTCAGTCTTCCCACAACTAGCTATACTTAGCTGTAATTGGTCTATTGGCCGGCCCGAGAGGCTGACCTCTAATTGCCTAGTTCATTCATCGGGATCTCTAGATTAACTGTCTTTATGTTGTCTTTTCTGTTATTTTTTTTTATTTTTAAACGCTTCTAAACGCCTTTATTAAAGCAACCACGCTATTTACATGTATTGGTAACGACGCCACCACATTCACAGTATTGGTAACGACGCCACCACATTCACAGTATTGGTAACGAGACCATCATTGACATAATAGAGGTAACCACAAGAGTGGAGACCTGCAAATGTGTCACATCTGTACACAAAAAGAGTAACGAGACTTCATCGAACTGTCGGCCAATCAGCTTGACATCATTAGTCGGTATAAACTCTACCAGACACACTGTCAAAGCTTTTAGAGACGTCAGCCAGTTCAAGCTTTGAACTAGTCTGCTTCTTGATTTAGTCATCTAATTCAAGGTTTGAACTAGTTTGCCTCTTGATTTAATCACATCGAGAGAGAAACTTATATTCTACAATGTCAACATTTACACTAAAATAGGAACCAATAGACCTATTTTCACTAATAGACCGATGAATGAGGTTACTAGGTGACTTCAGCAACTTAATAAATTGTTCTGCTGAATAAATGCAGCAGAGACTCAATCAGGTAAATTCAGCTTCAGACCAGTTCTGCTCGACAATGGTCTCTGGTTACAAACATCTTCATGGATGGCCATCTTGAACTTTCAAAGGCAAAATGGCAGAGTTGAATCAGTGCTGTAGTGACTAGTACCTCCATGGTGCTGACTTAGATGTGACTTAGATGCGACTTAGATGCCCAGTGATGTCACGGTCTCTAACAGCGTGATGTTCTAGAGTCGGGAGACAGGATTTTACCGTCCCGGACAGAGGCGGAGATCGGGGGGGGGGGACAGAGACGGAGATTGGGCTATCGAGATTAGACAGACAGATTAGATTATCGAGAGATATGGGCAGAGGCGGTGTTGTTGTGGGTAAAGAGAAGATTAAGGAGAGGAAGCAGAGGGAGATAAGAGGAGGAGAAGGTAGAAGGTTGAACATTCTCACCTTCACGGATACTTTAAAGGTCGTGAACACGGAAGTCGTGACCGGCATTTGGCCAGTGTTGATGTGGATTAATCTTAGAGTGATTATTCTTCACCGCTGCTTAGATTAATCAGTCTACGGGTCTTTCCTATTCTCTTCAGTCTAAGAATCTTTCCCTTCCTTTTCAATAGTTTTCCTTTGTGCCTAATTTGTATTATAATATAAAAATAATTGTATTATAAATCCTATAAGTGGTTCAGAAAAAATTATAACAAAAACTAGTGATGTTAGTTGACTCCGAAGAGGGGTGAGCCCGTCTCTATTCGCCTATTACACAGGTGTTCAAGCGGACTTTGACACGCTAATGTTGTGTCAAAGTCAACTTGAATGTTGGCAAAAAGTAACTTAGCTCAACTTTGCAATTGCAAAACATAGCGGGAATACACATTTTTTTGTCGAAAAGTTGATAACTGAGGCAGACACGAATTTTCGAACGCTTGCAAACATCGATCTCTATAATGCACGATCGAACACTGCATATCCGTTCATTGTACAACCGAACACGGGATCATCATTATAACTACCATATCAGTCTCCTAACCATCTAATTAGATCAATTATAAAGTATATAAAATAGAGAAACTATTGCTATGAAACTATGCCACTCTATAGTTTCTCGAGACTGAAGAATGCTTACTAAAGTTCTACTACTTTCTACTACTAAAGTAGAGAAATAAAACAAATTATTGAGAAATTTACATACAGTGATGCCATCACAAAACTACTATTTGATCTAACATACTAGCGATAGCAACTTGTCTCAGACAACGCTCAGTTTATGAGGATTGAACATGATTTCGGAACCTACTCCATCTGTGACTATTGACTTTAAGTAAAGCTTTGAGTTGAAGATCCTTCTGAAGCAATTTCTATATTTCACAACTTGGAAGGAATCTTGAAATTCAGACGTTTGGTTATTATTTTCAATCGTAATCCTTCGTCTAAACTCTTTTAGTAGTAATTTTGTGAGACCTTACGTCATACAACATAATTTTTACGCGTGTTTGAGTGCTTGCGTAAGTGTATATTGTGTGTGTAAACATGGGCATATGTACGAGTGAACAAATGTGTAGGTGTGCGTGTATAAGTTTGCGTGCAGATTTGCGTATATGTGCATGTGAGCTTGCAATAATTGGTGGGGGATATCGAACCCAGAACCCGACGAATGACGGCAAAAGGTGTATATGTATGTGTATATATATATATATATATATATATATATATATATATATATATATATATATATATATATATATATATATATATATATATATATATATATATATATATATATCGTACCTAGTAGCCAGAACGCACTTCTCAGCCTACTATGCAAGGTCCGATTTGCCTTATAAGCCAAGTTTTCATGAATTAATATATTTTCTCTAATTTTTTTCTTATGAAATGATAAAGCTACCCATTTCATTATGTTTGAGGTCAATTTTTTTTTATTGGAGTTAAAATTAACGTAGATATATGGCCGAACCTAACCAACCCTACCTAACCTAACCTAACCTATCTTTATAGGTTAGGTTAGGTTAGGTAGCCGAAAAAGTTAGGTTAGGTTAGGTTAGGTAGGTTAGGTTGTCGAAAAACAATTCATGAAAACTTGGCTTATTAGGCAAATCGGGCCTTGCATAGTAGGCTGAGAAGTGCGTTCTGGCTACTAGGTACGACATATATATATATATATATATATATATATATATATATATATATATATATATATATATATATATATATATAAATATATATAAATATATATATATATATATATATATATATATAAATATATATATATATATATATATATATATATATATATATATATATATATATATATATATATATATATATATATACTCTTTATCTTGCAATATGTTATTGAGAATGCCAAAAATATAAAGATTTTAAGTGTAGCTGCTACGAGCGCTGAATCTAAAATCTTTAACTTTAAAATTCCAACCAAATTTTAATACATAATGTTTTCATGGTCTGTTTAAGACCCATCATGTCATCATTATGTATATGAATACGAAAGAAGATGCTCCAGAGGGAACTTAATGTTAACCAAAACGGAAGAATTACTTTATTAACTTCATATAAAGTTTTTAAACTGGCTGAAGTATTGACAGATGGCGTTTTAACATGAGTAAAAATCCGACAGAATGTCTCTCAATAGGCCTCGTATACTCCATCATTCTCCATCTTAAACACTGGTTTGAAGTGTTCCTGTCAAGTATATTATTTACCCGGCCGCAGTTCCGAATTTGTTCCTATTGAAATATATATTTTTAATAGAGCTAAAATGAATTTAGCCAATCAGATCAGCTACAACAAGGCATACACTTTCACCCTGTGCCTTCAGCACTATCAAGCACTTTCTTACCAAGAATATATGCCTGTTTTAGCCATTTTTACTCACCTTCATCTTTTCTACGCACTTTCGTGTCCTCTCTCTGCATTTTCATCTTATTATATAATACTGAAGTGCCTGCTGACACTGTCACACTGTACGTGCCTGCTGACGCTACTGTGGCACTGCACGTATTTGGTGACACGTGCTTGTGACACAGCGCTCGTGCCTGCTGACACTCTTTGCCACACTGTACGTGCCTGCTGACACTGTCACACTGTACGTGCCTGCTGACTTTCTATGTCCCACTGTACATGCCTGCTGACATTCTTTGTCACACTGTACGTGCCTGCTGACATTGTCAGACTATACGTACCTGCTGACATTGTCAGACTATACGTACCTGCTGACATTGTCAGGCTATACGTACCTGCTGACATTGTCAGACTATACGTGCCTGTTGACATTCTATGTCACACTGTACGTACCTGCTGACATTGTCAGACTATACGTACCTGCTGACATTGTCAGACTGTACGTACCTGCTGACATTGTCAGACTATACGTACCTGCTGACATTGTCAGACTATACGTGCCTGTTGACATTCTATGTCACACTGTACGTACCTGCTGACATTGTCAGACTATACGTACCTGCTGACATTGTCAGACTATACGTGCCTGTTGACATTCTATGTCACACTGTACGTGCCTGATGACATTCTAACACACGCTGAGGCACACTTGTCTTTTGTTCATGGCTCAATTTTTTAACATTCTTGCTATTATCTTGTCTATTGTTCAACACTTTCATTCATTTTTCAACAGCGGCGACATTACGGGAAAATGTCATGCACACGATGAGGACATTACAGAGTCTTAAATCATTTTCTTTGTCTCTCTCTCTCACTCACCTGATGTGTCTTTGACAGGCAGGTAGACCAAGCCATCAAGTTGACAGTTATGTGAGTGATTTTACCCTTTGTAACATGATTGACAGCTGACAGATGGTGCTCTGGTATTATGGCAAATTTTCTTATATATTCCTAGGAATTTTGTTTCTTATATTCTTGTAAAATAAGAAACATAATAAGTGTTAGTTTGGTACTTTGAGGTTACCTTGAGACTTGGTACTTGGTACCTTGGTACTTTGTTATCTTGTTATCTTGTTATTTGGCGGTTGATCAAATGGTTGATAGACCTCCAGGCAAGTTATTGATCAGTTATTATTGATCAGGCTTCTCTTGATCAGTTATTCTTTTGATAACTCATCAAATTATAATAAGGAGTTGGATTTACGTTTTTTTATGTTTTTTGATGTTTTTTGACTGTTTTTTGACTGTTTTTTTATGTTTTTTGATGTTTTTTGACTGTTTTTTGACTGTTTTTTTATGTTTTTTGATGTTTTTTGACTGTTTTTTGACTGTTTTTTTATGTTTTTTGATGTTTTTTTACTGTTTTTTTTACTGTTTTTTGATGTTTTTTTACTTTTTTTATGTTTTTTGATGTTTTTTGACTGTTTTTTGACTGTTTTTTGAAAACAGTCATGATATACATAAATGTTCTTCATGATGAATAATAATGAATTGCCTAGTTTCAGTGCAGTGTGTAGTTATTTCACATCAACATGACCTTGAGATCGAATACCGTCCAGGACGAGCTGTTCGGGCATTGTTTCTTTACACCTGATCCCTCTGTTCACCTGGTAATAAATAGGTACCAGGGGAGTTAAGTATCTGAGATGGAGTTTATCGTAAGTCCGTTGAGGGTCTATAAGACTTCCATAAACTCAAGTGCAAGATAAATCTTTAGGATAAAATTTAGACATCACGCATACGTCTGAAAACATAACCCACACGTCTGAAAATAAATGAAAATATCACAGTCGACTTGAGAATGGTCCAAGACGGATCGAAACGTCGTCGTCCCTTCACTTTCTAGTGTGTGGTCTGGTCAACATATTTCAGCGATATTGTGACTCCTCGTCTGCAAAGGAATTTAGGCTTTTCGGACCGTCCTCGGCATTTATCAAGTAAAATGGACATAATATCCCGTTTTCTGTTTTGGGTCCTCTGGTAGGTTAGGATAAGGCCACTCTAGTACGACAGTTTCTTGACGTAGGAAACTCTCTAGAGGCTGATGAGATGGGAGAGGAGATAGACCCGGGCATTGTAGCTCTCAGTGAAGAATTAACCAACCATCACGCTGTCTAAGAAACAAATATTAGTTATCTTGAGGTTATCTTGAGATGATTTCGGGGCTTTAGTGTCCCTGCGGCCCGGTCCTCGACCAGGCCTCCACCCCCAGGAAGCAGCCCCTGACAGCTGACTAACACCCAGGTACCTATTTACTGCTAGGTAACAGGGGCATAGAGTGAAAGAAACTTTGCCCATTGTTTCTCGCCGGCGCCTGGGATCGAACCCAGGACCACAGGATCACAAGTCCAGTGTGCTGTCCGCTCGGCCGACCGGCTCCCCTCAGATTGGCTAGTTGACTCAGATTTAAAATAAGTGGGAATATTTCAGTTTGATTCGCTTTAATGAATGATAGATTTTGCTCAAGAGCCCAGCATCGACGCCCAGTATGAGCAAGCCCGGAGTGGGGGGGACTGTTTGAGGCTAGTGTGGGCGTGTGTGGGCGTGAGACTGCGTGTGGGCGTGGTGGTGTGGGCGTGATGGATCCGCTGTGTTTGTGAAAGTGCGTGTATTATCAAGGTGGGTGTGGCCGGCTAGCCACCACAGCCTGTGTGACCTTGCGTGTCTATGGCTGTGTGTGTGTTGCGCATTGTGTGGGTTTTGTGTTGTGTTGAGCTTGTGCAAGTATTATCTTTGATATATTTTGTTGTTGTTATAGATTCAGCTACGCGGAACAAGTTCCAAGTAGCACGGGCTATGGTGAGCCCGAAGTGGACACCTGGCACAGGAGCGGGGCAAGTAGCACGAGCTATGGTGAGCCCGTAGTGGACTTACATGGCACAGGAGCTGTGCTGTGTGTGTCGAGCCTTGGTATATCTGCACACAACTTGTATAGATTGATTAATTGATAAAGATTAAGCCACCCAAGAGGTGGCACGGGCATGAATAACCCCGTATTACTTGTATAGATTCAGAGAGTATAATATATATACCTAGCACTATGTATGAGACGTGCACGGGAGACATCTCCCGTCACGCAGGGTGCAGTCGCACCTCCACAGATCTCCAGTATCAGCTCTTGATACTGGTAATGGCTCAAAAGGGCCACCACTTACGGGCTATTCATGCCCGTGCCACCTTTTGGATGGCTTCATCTTCATCTTAACACATTCACAAAGGAGACATCTCCCGTCATGCAGGGTGCATTCGCACCTCCACAGATCTCCAGTATCAGCTCTCGATACTGGTAATGGCTCAAAAGGGCCACCACTTACGGGCTATTCATGCCCGTGCCACCTTTTGGATGGCTTAATCTTCATCAATCATCATCTATGAGACGTGAGACGTTGTCGCCGAAGACATATGGATAGAGATACGGTTTGAGGCAATGTTGTTGCTTGTCTCTGTATTTACAAGTATCGTATACCTATTGAGACTATAGCTGTGTCCTGTCTGTGTTTCCCAGGACAGTAGCTATCGTGTCTGCGTCCCTACAGACACTAACTATCGTGCCTACCTTCCCACGGACACTATCTATCGTGCCTACCTTCCCACGGACACTAGCTATCGTGCCTGCCTTCCCACGGACGCTAGCTATCGTGCCTGTCTTCCCACGGACACTAGGTATCGTGCCTGCCTTCCCACGGACACTAGCTATCGTGCCTGCCTTCCCCCAAACACTAGCTATCGTGCCTGCCTTCCCCCAAACACTAGCTATCGTGCCTACCTTCCCCCAAACACTAGCTATCGTGCCTGCCTTCCCCCAAACACTAGCTATCGTGCCTGCCTTCCCACAGACACTAGCTATCGTTCCTGCGTTCCCACGGACACTAGCTATCGTGTCTACCTTCCCCCAAACACTAGCTATCGTGCCTGCCTTCCCACAGACACTAGCTATCGTTCCTGCGTTCCCCCAAACACTAGCTATCGTGCCTACCTTCCCCCAAACACTAGCTATCGTGCCTGCCTTCCCCCAAACACTAGCTATCGTGCCTGCCTTCCCACAGACACTAGCTATCGTTCCTGCGTTCCCACGGACACTAGCTATCGTGTCTACCTTCCCACGGACACTAGCTATCGTGCCTGCCTTCCCACAGACACTAGCTATCGTTCCTGCGTTCCCCCAAACACTAGCTATCGTGCCTGCCTTCCCACAGACACTAGCTATCGTTCCTGCGTTCCCCCAAACACTAGCAATCGTGCCTGCGTTCCCACGGACACTAGCTATCGTGTCTACCTTCCCACGGACACCAGCTATCGTGTCTACCTTCCCACGGACACCAGCTATCGTGCCACCATCCTCCCAGCAGCTCAAACTTCCACCGTCACCAGTCACCCATGTAATTGCTCAAACCAGCGAATGTAGCATTTTTTAGTGTTGTCTAATTGACGACACGAGACTAGAGATCGTGTTCCTCGTGTCCTCGGTACGTGTCCTCGTGTCCTAGGTACGTGTCCTCGTGTCCTAGGTACGTGTCCTCGTGTCCTAGGAACGTGTCCTCGTGTCCTAGGTACGTGTCTTCGTGTCCTAGGTACGTGTCCTCGTGTCCTAGGTACGTGTCCTCGTGTCCTAGGTACGTGTCTTCGTGTCCTAGGTACGTGTCTTCGTGTCCTAGGTACGTGTCCTCGTGTCCTAGGTACGTGTCCTCGTGTCCTAGGTACGTGTCCTCGTGTCCTAGGTACGTGTCCTCGTGTCCTAGGTACGTGTCCTCGTGTCCTAGGTACGTGTCCTCGTGTCCTAGGTACGTGTCCTCGTGTCCTAGGTACGTGTCCTCGTGTCCTAGGTACGTGTCCTCGTGTCCTAGGTACGTGTCCTCGTGTCCTAGGTACGTGTCCTCGTGTCCTAGGTACGTGTCCTCGTGTCCTAGGTACGTGTCCTCGTGTCCTAGGTACGTGTCCTCGTGTCCTAGGTACGTTCCTCGTGTCCTAGACCTGTGTCTCATCCAGGCTACTGTCAGTAGCTTGGATGAGATACAGAGTGCGCCTTACGGTGCGTTGCGCAAAGGTGTATAATCGAGCCTGTTAATTGTCGCTTAGTGAGAATGCGTTCTCACACAGGTCTCATTGTGTTGGGTGTCGTAATGCTGGTGTGTGTGTGTGTGTGTGTGTGTGTGTGTGTGTGTGTGTGTGTGTGTGTGTGTGTGTGTGTGTGTGTGTGTACTCACCTAATTGTACTCACCTAATTGTGCTTGCGGGGGTTGAGCTCTGGCTCTTTGGTCCCGCCTCTCGTGTGTGTGTGTGTGTTGATGCAGGCATACACACGTAAATATAAAAATTATACTCCCTAAAAGAATGATGACGTGAGAGTGAAAGCACGGCCTAGCACTTGAGGAATAAGCACGGAAAAGCACGTGAATGGAAGGATATACTCCTGTGCTAGACATTTTGGGCGACGATTATTCGCGGCGTGGTGTTGTGTGTGTGTGTGTGTGTGTGTGTGTGTGCGTGCGTGCGTGTGTGCGTGTGTGTGTGTTTCCCGGCTCGGTTGCGTGAGAGTGCGTGCGGGAGGGCCAGCGGCGACAGGTGAAGTACGTGGAAGAATGACGCAAGGTGAGGCCGCCGACACCACACAACGTCGTATCTGCGACGGAACCGTTTGGGCACGTTGTATACCGTGATCAACACCCACCTCTATGTATCCCACAATCAAACCACCACCACCTTGACTGAGAGAAGAAGTTGTGGAAGCCACCTCCATCCACAACTTTATAGACAGATTCGACAAAGAAATAGGGCTTCAGAATTGTTAAATTGTCTTGCAACAAGTACAGCAACGCCCTTGTACTTGCCAAGAGAGTAGGGCACCTTGTTTTATGGGGCGGGGCATGAAGAGCTAGACCCAACTTCCCCTCGTAGTTACTGATAGGTAAGCACTACCACACTACCACCACACTACTATAACACCACCACCACCACTACATCACCACCACCACCACCACTACAACATCACCACCACTACACCACCACTACAACATCACCACCACTACACCACCACCACCACCACTACACCACCACCACACCACCACCACACCACCACCACTACCACACCACCACCACACCACTACCACACCACCACCACTACCACACCACCACCACACCACTACCACACCACCACCACCACACACACACTATTTTAAATATCATCCAACAACACCAAATACACAACAGCGACCCTCTTACCAATTGCTTACCCCACTTCCTGTCCACTAATAAACAAGGAGAAAAAAAAAATCATCACAATCCCTTGATTCAACAAATTCACTTCATTGTTCCAAAAATTGTGACCAAAAGAATTGGTCAAGACTCGTGTGACACAATCCCCTCTCCCCCCCCCCCCCCACCACCACACACAATCTTTAAAACCCATTCTGCGTAGTATTAAATGTATTCTGAAAAATAGCTATCGGCATCCCTGGGATTCAATAGCAATAAGTGCCATATAAAAGCCGAAGGCGGGTGTGTGATTATTAAACATAAGTTGCTATTACACAAAAGTAATGGCACGGTAAAAGCCGCCCCCGAACACTGTAGTTACGTATTAAGAGTTCTAAATAATACCACAACGTATTAGGATCATTTAATTCTGTTTAAAGTTTTATATTAAATGACCATCTGCACGCAATCATTTTTTTTTCAGCTATTTTTTTTATGTTATAAATTGTATATATTGTTTCAATAGATTATAGATTATATTTAATTTGCAGTTCTTTACATATAATTCCGGGGTTTCCTGGAATTATATTTAAATGTATATATTTTGTTACGAAGTAAAAAATAGTTTGCATGAATCAGCCAAGTGTAATTTACGAGAGAAAACAGTCGACAGCACAAATTCTACACTACATTGCTCCCTGTACAGTTTCAGGACTAGATACAATAGACTACAATAGACTTCTGCCCGAAACGCTTTGCGTAATAGTGGCTTTAGGCATTGTATGTACTAGCTCCTATCTATAAAGCCAACAAACTTTGTAAAATCTCTTTATGTATGTACCTTTGCCTAAATAAAAATTATTATTATTATTATTATTATTATACAATAGGTTCAGGAACCTGTACGTCATTTGACTGGTGCTTGAGGAGGTGTGTATGAAGTATTTGCATTCTGCGTTTCTTGAATACATCCTTGAGTTATGAAAAGCTGTGTGGCACTCAGTGAATGGCTCTGAGCTTACTAGGCACTGATTGGCGGCCTTTGGTGCACAAGCCATGTGATACAAGGCGCTGATTGGTTGAACTCTGTGATACGAGGCACTTCTTGGTTGGCTCTGTGATAAAAGCCCCCCTGATTGGTTGTCACTGGTTGGTTGGCTTTGTAATATGAGTCACTTATTGGCTGGCTCTAAGATACGTCCTTCACAATCGCAAAGTTGACCACCATTTATATATATATATATATATATATATATATATATATATATATATATATATATATATATATATATATATATATATATATAATATATATATATATACATATATATATATATATATATATATATATATATATATATATATATATATATATATATATATATATAAAATAACAAGAAGGCTATTTCTATTTTCACTGGAGACTATTTTCTATTTTCACTCTCATTGTCTGGAAACTATGCGGAAGTTCAGTAACATCACAGAGTTAACATTTGCTCCAATGTTCTTGGGAATGTTTATTTTCCGCTATGTTCTCTTAAGTGCAAAACGAGATGTGATAACAGTGAATATGCAGCGACTGTGTGTGTGTGTGTGTGTGTGTGTGTGTGTGTGTGTGTGTGTGTGTGTGTGTGTGTGTGTGTGTGTGTGTGTGTGTGTGTGTGTGAGCATCTTGGTGCATTTGGCAAGAGTGCATTACCTTTGGAAAGTTTATAATTTGACTTTGCAACCACGACGCTGTGATCAACATGAGTCTGGAATTAGCCGAATATTTGCATGAGTACAGAGGTGAATAGACGATAACTCATCATCGCGTAAAAGTTGAATAACAAATGATAGAGGTGAGTATAATTATAACTCATCATCACTAACAACAATGGAACAACCGCGAGCACAAACCTAACTCATCGTAACATAGAAGTTGAGTAACAGGAAGTGACGGTGATGAGTGTACTCATAACTCACTATACCACCAAGTGACAGCGCTGAATACAAGCATTAACTCACTCACTAACACGAGGCGACAGCCGCGAGACCGAGAATAACAAGGGTTTGCCTAACAAGCCATTTATTGGCCCAGAAACGAGGAAATAACATGATTATATGCTAACCATCACAGCTTGGCTAACCACAGTACGTCAGGACTCCCCCTCCTCCCCCCACACACACTCACACAAACACACAAACACACACAAACTTGCAGCCTGTTCTTTGTAATTTTCGTTTGTGTAAGCTGTTCTTCTTTATATATATATATATATATATATATATATATATATATATATATATATATATATATTTATATATATATATATATTTATATATATATATATTTATATATATATTCATTTATAATAACACGTTTTGTTAGGGACAGGAAGCCTATGTACATATCTATATACTTTTGGCTTGCACCGATCTACCTTTCAAGGTGTGACTACTGACCCTACCCCCCCCCCCTCCCCAACAGCAGTTGCCTAACTCTCGAGAACCTATTTGCTGCTAGGTGAACAGATCCACTAGGTGAAAAGAAACGTGCCCAACCACTTCTGCCTCGCCTGGCAAGGTGACGCTGAATTTGGACTCGGTTCAGTTGCTACTTGACACAAGGAGCCTCCAGGATGGGGCCTGAAACGTTGCTGCTACGTTCCTTTCACGTGTTGGTTTATTTATATATATTAAACCTAGAGAGCGTAAAATTTCGCGGCATTATACGTCTTTGTCAGTCACGCTGGCTAGCGTCGGTTCACTGAGCATCTTGTTACAATAACTGCGAGGTCTCGTACATCGTATTTCCTACGTATGTGTCTTAGTATGAGCCACAAGGCATTCTCTTCTGTGTTCACGATTTTAAGAAATCTCGTGCTTCGTAGACACCATTTGTTTTACTGACAAACTTCCGTGGCAAAAATATTTATTTTGCGGGGTGTCGCAGATCTGTTATGTGTAGTTGTTAGAAATATGGTCCTAAACGCTATTTAGACGCATCTTAAAGGTCATGATCATGTTGAAAGATATGCATAAACAGAGGTCAGATATCCAAGGCCCAGTAGAAAGATACATAGACGTAAGATATCATGGCCCAGTAGAAAGATATACAGACGTAAGATATCCAGGCTCAGTAGAAAGATATTCAGACGTAAGATATCCAGGCCCAGTAGAAAGATACATAGACGTAAGATATCATGGCCCAGTAGAAAGATATACAGACGTAAGATATCCAGGCTCAGTAGAAAGATATTCAGACGTAAGATATCCAGGCCCAGTAGAAAGATACATAGACGTAAGATATCATGGCTCAGTAGAAAGATATACAGACGTAAGATATCCAGGCTCAGTAGAAAGATATTCAGACGTAATATATCCAGGTCCAGTAGAAAGATACATAGACGTAAGATATCATGGCCCAGTAGAAAGATACACAGACGTATGCTATCCAGGCCCAGTAGAAAGATACACAGACGTATGCTATCCAGGCCCAGTAGAAAGATACACAGACGTAAGATATCCAGGCCCAGTAGAAAGACACACAGACGTATGATATCCAGGCCCAGTAGAAAGATACTCAGACGTATGATATCCGGGCCCAGTAGAAAGATACACAGACGTATGATATCCGGGCCCAGTAGAAAGATACACAGACGTATGATATCCGGGCCCAGTAGAAAGATACACAGACGTAAGATATTCAGACCCAGTAGAAAGATACACAGACGTAAGATATCCAGGCCCAATAGAAAGATACACAGACGTAAGATATTCAGACCCAGTAGAAAGATACACAGACGTAAGATATCCAGGCCCAGTAGAAAGACACACAGACGTATGATATCCAGGCCCAGTAGAAAGATACTCAGACGTATGATATCCGGGCCCAGTAGAAAGATACACAGACGTATGATATCCAGGCCCAGTAGAAAGATACACAGACGTAAGATATCCAGGCCCAGTAGAAAGACACACAGACGTATGATATCCGGGCCCAGTAGAAAGATACACAGACGTAAGATATTCAGGCCCAATAGAAAGATACACAGACGTAAGATATCCTGGAGCCGGCAGAGAGATATGTTCAGACACAAACGTAAACAATATGCTGTAGAAAGATACATGTACACAGCAATAAGATATAATCCCACAAACAGACACGCGTAAGTAATCTTTCACGCGTGTGTCAGCACCTTATTACCCACAGCAACCTGTGCAACCTCTGTGCAACAGCATCGCAGCCACTCTGGCACCATAGCGGAAGCCAATCTGACTCTATCGAAGCAGTGAGACGGGATCACACCACCGCAGCAGCAGGGAGCTCCGTCCGCCTCGTGACTACAGCCAGCTACATACACACACACACGCGCGCGCTAGAAATCACAGCTTCCTTGTCCACGCAAGGGAAGGGAGCCGTCTTATGCAACCCCTCAAGGCAGGGGCCTGCAGGTCCCACTCAAGATGCATCATGACAGCGATAAATCTAGGGAGTGAACGCCACTCACAAGCATAATACATACACTTCAGTGTGGTAATACACAGGAAAATACACGCACTGCTTTCTGGGTTCCTGCTTGGCATCTTAAAAGCTGGAGCCACTCGGGAACTTGTGAACTATATAATATATATATATATATGTATATATATATATATATATATATATATATATATATATATATATATATATATATATATATACATATATATATATATATATATATGCGGAAAATCCACAGAGAAATATGAAATTTCATATTTCTCTGTGGATTTTCCGCATAAAATGATCAGTGTTTTGTGATATATATATATGATATATATATATATATATATATATATATATATATATATATATATATATATATATATATATATATATATATATATATATATATATATACCTCTAATGTTGTTGATTTCACGGAAATACACACACACACACACACACACACACACACACACACACACACACACACACACACACCTGTAAGTGTGTGTGTGTGTGTGTATACCCCACACCAATTAGGTATGCCACTAGACTAGTCCCAGAACTAAGAGGCATGAGTTACGAGGAAAGGCCTCTGGAATTAAACCTCACGTCACTGGAAGAGTTAAGAAACACATGACTACTACCTAAAAAAAAAAAAAATCTCAGCGGAATAGACAAGGGGAAGAAAAAGACAAACTATCACTTTTGCACTTAACACATCTTCAGACTTATTGTATTATTCATATTTCTCAAGATGGGTTGATTAACACGAACCTGCTTAAGTAAATTCGTAAATTCTTGTTCAATTTTCCCTTACACGATTTCACATTATGTATCTCGTGTTAACTTTAATTTCTTCGTTATTTACACACACACACACACATATATATATATATATATGTATATATATATATATATATATATATATATATATATATATATATATATATATATATATATATATATATATATATATCCCTCTAATGCGTTATGCGTGGTTTCCTCCGAGGCTATGGGTCCCCCTTCTTCCAGCTAGAGGTGGTACTCCCTATATATATATATATATATATATATATATATATATATATATATATATATATATATATAAACTACTTGTGGAACGCAGGACTCTGAATCACTAAGATGTGAAACTTGATGGGTTCTTCAGACCAGACTAAGGCTCTGATTATAAATAATATGCAAATGGCCGTAATTTGAGTTTTTACCAAGTAAAAGTGCGTCTAGTAACGCAATAATTTCGCATGTGCTATCTTAGCTCCCTGGGGGGTAAATTGCACCAAATTGTTAAAAATATATTCACGACGACATGACGATAATGTAACAAAACACACACACACGCACGCGCACACACACACACACACACACACACACACACACACACACACACACACACACACACACACACACACACACACACATACACACAGCAGCTGACTCCATACACAGTTTCAAATGTAGATATGACAGAGCCCAGAAGGCTCAGGAATCTGTACATCAGTTGATTGACGGTTGAGAGGCGGGACCAAGGAGCCAGAGCTCAACCCCCGCAAACACAAAATAGGTGAGTACAGCTGGCCTCGCGGCTGAGTGGATAGCGCTCGGGGGATCGTAGTCCTAATAGCCCGGGTTCGACTCCCGGCGGAGGCGGAAATAAATAGGCAGAGGTTCTTTCACTCTGAGGCTCCTGTTCACTTAGCAGTAAATAGGTACCCAGAAGTCAACTTTCTGTGGGGTTGCATCCAGGGGAACAACATTGGTTCGGGGTTGGGATGGGGGACCTTCAATGCAAGCCTAACATATGTAAATATATATATACATACTGGCTGCCTGTCCCCCCAACGCAACAAATTATTATATCTCTTCCAAGCGCTTCATAGTCGCATCGGATCAGAGCTTCATCCTGATTTTCATTTTACCTAACTGATGCTTCTGTCAATCTTAAGGGATTCATTTGGTCTATCGACAAGTGACCGTGTATTCTTGGCTGCCATATTGAATGTTGCATGATGTATTACCTGGGGTACTGTATTGCCTGGGGTACTGTATTACCTGGGGTACTGTATTACCTGGGGTACTGTATTACCTGGGGTACTGTATTACCTGGGGTACTGTATTACCTGGGGTACTGTATTACCTGGGAGTACTGTATTTCCTGGGGTACTGTATTACCTGGGGTACTGTATTGCCGCCTGGCCTTGTGGGATGATGAACGTTGTATCGGTTGAATGTTTAGGCTACTGATTTCACCTGATAATTTCTGTGTTCATTGATGCGATGACTAGTGATCCTGATATCTCTCTGATGTGATAACCACTGATGCTGATCTCTCTCTCTGATGTGATAACCACTGATGCTGATCTCTCTCTCTGATGTGATAACCACTGATGCTGATCTCTCTCTGATGTGATAACCACTTATGCTGATCTCTCTCTGATGTGATAACCACTTATGCTGATCTCTCTCTGATGTGATAACCACTGATGCTGACCTCCCTGATGTGATAACCACTGATGCTGACCCCACTGATGTGATAATAGCTATGTTTATATCAGTGTTCAGATAACCAACTATATTAATCTTAGCCTGCAGCGTTGACTCTAGCAACAAAGTACTACACCATTGCGTATGCTGCTCTTGCTGGCTAAGTTGGCTCGCCTGTGTTTACTGTTAACCATTCTAATCATGTTTGAGCGGTACTTCTGTGGTGTCATTACAGCCACGTATACACACTAATTAAGGTCGCATTTGACTCCCCCTTTGGCCCAGAATCTCAAGGAGTCCTGCCTTCTTTTCCTTCTGTTTGGCTTCGGAACAGGGCAGAGTAATTTTTTTATTGTACACTCAGACAAAATTCTCGTTTTCCAGCAGACACCTGGATGGACTTGATGTATATACACCTGGATGTATATACACCTGGATGTATATACACCTGGATGTATATACACCTGGATGTATATACACCTTGATGTATATACACCTGGATGTATATACACCTGGATGTATATACACCTGGATGTATATACACCTGGATGTATATATATACACCAGTTTCTAGGTGTATAATCAATACACTGAGATTTGGCTTCAATCCTGGGTAATATTCGTATATTACAATGTACTGAACAGGTTGGTTAGCTAAGCAAATATGGTGACTTTAGGGGACAATAGTGACTCTCAAATCTACACACTCACCGCCTTCTTCACTACAAAGACATCTTTCCCCTCGTCACTGTCGCTACTTAACAGTGCATGCGACCCTTATCACCGTAACCAGTTTCACGGTACACTATCCTCATCAGTTTGGCTCAGAGGTCAAGTGAGTGTACTCACAGCACTCAGCACTCACACCGAGTGTGTGTACACAGCCTGGCCTGTGTGTGTTTTTTAATGTGTACACAAGCACTCACTCACCTGTAGGACATTACCTGGTGATATCAACACTGTAATTGCTCCCAATACACTGCTCGGATGGTACCACCATACAACGACCACTACATTAAGTACTTTCGTATTTAATAATACATCTTCAGAAGTAAGGTGTGTTTAATAATACATCTACAGAAGGGTGTTTAATAATACATTCTTCTGAAGATGTATTATGAAATTCAAGTACTTATAAGTACTTAAGAAAATTCCTGTTTCAATCCTTCCTTCGTGGTCTGGAACTGTCTCATATATATATATATATATATATATATATATATATATATATATATATATATATATATATATATATATGTCGTACCTAGTAGCCAGAACTCACTTCTCAGCCTACTATGCAAGGCCCGATTTGCCTAATAAGCCAAGTTTTCATGAATTAATGTTTTTTCGTCTACCTAACCTACCTAACCTAACCTAACCTAGCTTTTTTTGGCTACCTAACCTAACCTTACCTATATATATAGGTTAGGTTAGGTTAGGTAGGGTTGGTTAGGTTCGGTCATATATCTACGTTAATTTTAACTCCAATAAAAAAAAATTGACCTCATACATAGTGAAAAGGGTAGCTTTATCATTTCATAAGAAAAAAATTATAGTAAATACATTAATTCAGGAAAACTTGGCTTATTAGGCAAATCGGGCCTTGAATAGTAGGCTGAGAAGTGAGTTCTGGCTACTAGGTACGACATATATATATATATATATATATATATATATATATATATATATATATATATATATATATATATATATGTCGTACCTAGTAGCCAGAACTCACTTCTCAGCCTACTATGCGAGGCCCGATTTGCCTAATAAGCCAAGTTTTACTGAATTAATATATTTTCTCTAATTTTTTTCTTATGAAATGATAAACCTAACTATTTCATTATGTATGAGGTCAATTTTTTTTTATTGGAGTTAAAATTAACGTAGATATATGACCGAACCTAACCAACCCTACCTAACCTAACCTAACCTATCTTTATAGGTTAGGTTAGGTTAGGTAGCCGAAAACGTTAGGTTAGGTTAGGTTAGGTAGGTTAGGTTGTCGAAAAAACATTAATTCATGAAAACTAGGCTTATTAGGCAAATCAGGCCTTGCATAGTAGGCTGAGAAGTGAGTTCTGGCTACTAGGTACGACATATATATATATATATATATATATATGGCCGGCTTTTGTTATTCAGAAAAAAAATCTCCCCCCCCCCCCGCCCTCAAAAAAAGTACATGCGAGGAGATTTTCTGTTTAGTTTAGTTCTCCCCCCCCCCCCCAACCCCCCCCCCTCCATCCCCCCCCCCACAAGGAGCGCAGAGCCGCTTGGGCCAACATCTATACATCTCCTGACATTTCACGACCAATAAATAGCTCCTGATTTAACAAAAAAAAAACAAGTGTTATGTAACACTGATTCGAACTCAAGATTTTTTACTTGGGGAGATAAACTTGTTGATATCTGTCATATAGCAGACTCTTACCAGAACTGCTTGGACTGTACTAGCAACAAATGACAACGTTGGGTTGAGGGGGAACGTGTAAAAGGACTGTGTACCCAATTCTTCTTATAAAAAGGTTAAGGGCATAGGTATATATGTCTCTCCAAAATCTGCCCACTCACTTAACTCTGACATGCTGGGGTCAGGGAGAGGTACCTATATCACCCTGTCCAGTCTGACTACCTGAATACCATGTGGAGAGGCCGTTCCCAGACCGGCGTGCTGTTGCGTGCGTGTGTGTGTGTGTGTGTGTGTGTGTGTGTGTGTGTGTGTGTGTGTGTGTGTGTGTGTGTGTGTGTGTGTGTATGTGTGTGACAGCTGACTAACTCCCAGGTACCTATTTACTGCTAGGTAACAGGGGCATTCAGGGTGAAGCAAACTTTGCCCATTTGTTTCTGCCTTATGCGGGAATCGAACCAGCGCCACGGAATTACGAGTCCTGTGCGTTATCCACCAGGCTACGAGGCCCCTGTATCCACCAGGCTATCCACCAGGCTACGAGGCCCCTGTGTGTGTGTGTGTGTGTGTGTGTGTGTGTGTGTATGTGTGTGTGTATGTGTATGTGTATGTGTATGTGTGTGTGCGTGTGCGTGTGCGTGTGTGTGTGTGTGTGTGTGTGTGTGTGTGTGTGTGTGTGTGTGTGTGTGTGTGTGCAGCAGCCACATGCGTGTTGCAGACTCTTGCTGCTTGTAATGCAACGCTGTTTACAGTTAGTTTATTAGACAAATCAGCATTTGTCGACTACAATTACAATGCAATGCAAGATTGATTACAGTACCCAACCAGACAGTTATCTGAGATTATCCGGACAAGCAACGCGGAAATAATCGACAACTACATCAATAGAATATTGATGTAGCTGAAGATATCAAACTACATAGCTGAACTACTTCACATTAAAGCACTCGTCCAACAATAAACAACTTGCCTTCACTTTTACTAATGAAGAATAATCATTCATCAATCGGGCATGAATAGCCAGTAACTCACGTAATTATTCACTTAGCTAACTCCTACCATTTACAAGCACGAGACAGAATTACCAGTTTTCACCACACTAACTACCCCGGCCGATCGTTAGGAATGCACGGCATACCGAATGTAATTAGCAAATGTACTTAATCGCCATTTGGATGATTAAGTACTTAACCAACTGCCCGAAACGCTGCGCGTACTAGTGGCTTTACAAGAGTGTAATTACTGTACTAGGCTATGTATTCTCACAAACCCAATATACCTTCTTGTATATAAATTAAATAAATAAATAAATAAATAACCAAAGTACTTTATCATCCAAAGGATAATAATGGTCCAGGAGAGACCGAAACGTCGTCGAAACGTTGTTTCTCAAAATGTTGAGAGTTAGTATATTTAGCTTTAAATAATCACTGAAGCGAGAGTGATTATTTAATAATAATTATTTAATTTAATAATTTGATAACTCATCAGTGAGTTAAGAGCATAATGGCTGGATTAAATAATAAATCCACTTCGAAACTTTTCACAGTTTGATTCAAGAGTTCTGAAGCCATGCGTCAAATGTATTGAAAAGTGATCTATCTTGAGGTTATCTTGAGATGATTTCGGGGCTTTTTAGTGTCCCCTCAGCCCGGTCCTAGACCAGACCTCCACCCCCAGGAAGCAGCCCGTGACAGCTGACTAACACCCAGGTACCTATTTTACTGCTAGGTAACAGGGGCATAGGGTGAAAGAAACTCTGCCCATTGTTTCTCGCCGGCGCCCAGGATCGAACCCGGGACCACAGGATCACAGTCCAGCGTGCTGTCCGCTCGGCCGACCGGCTCCCTAAGTGGGTTTGTATTCAAGAGACTAGCATTGTGTTCATACAGTTGCCTCGGATGTAAGCTAGTGTACAGCTGTACACGGGGCCCGTGTACAGCTGCTGTTGGGGTCCGTGTACACCAACACAAGTCCTAAATTTACTAGTTCGCAGCAAACACGACACATATATGACTTGGTGTGCTTATGATAGTGAAGATAGTGTTTCCTTAGATGTGACTCACAGAGCCAAACGTCCAGTACCAATAAGCTTGAGGAAGGAGAATGTCTTCAGGGAGTTTTGACCCCACCAAAAAAGATCCCTTGCTGTTATCTGACGCATATTGACTTCTGTTTCAAAGATATTTTTTGGCTATCTTCTGTCTTACACAGTAATTACTGTCTTTTTTCTTTTATAGGCTTCCTGCCTCAGTAACACTCAAGGGCGTGTGTGTGTGTGTGCGTGTGTGTGTGCGTGTGTGTGTGTGTGTGTGTGTGTGTGTGTGTGTGTGTGTGTGTGTGTGTGTGTGTGTGTGTGTGTGTGTGTGTGTACTGCTACCGCCACCAGAGTTATTGATTCCTAACCAGCTTCGGGTCACAAATGCTTCTCCTCTCAATTTGTCAACGTATTGACTGAGTACATTCTCCCTGAAGCCAGCGAGCGCACTCTCCACACTCTCCTATTCAGGGCGTCAGGCAAATATTCTCTCGTTCTGCTCCCCTTCTGAATTTATAATGTCCTTGACGCGCGCTTGTAAAATATTGTTTATCACTCTTCATCGTTTGTGGTATTTTTGTTACTGAAGGCAATTATGTTACTGCTTGTTCCTGCCGTTGAAGAGGTAACGGGATGTTAGTAGATAAATTCTATAAGCTTTCTTAGTTGCTGCTTTTTGATAGATGTTGCTATCTAGATAGATAGATAGATGAGTTTTTGATTGGTCTCACTGTTGTTATCTACCTTATATCTTGGTCGCCAGGATTACAAGTCGTCGCCAGGAAACAAGAGTCGTCGCCTGGTCCCAAGAGTCATGGCCAGGCCCCAAGAGTCGTCGCCAGGTCCCAAGAGTCGTTGACAGGCCCCAAGAGTCGTCGCTAGGCCCCAAGAGTCGTCGCCAGGCCCCCCAAAGTCGTGGTCAGGCCCCAAAAGTCGTCGCCAGGACCCAAGAGTCGTCGCCAGGTCCCCAAGAGTCGTCGCCAGGCCCCAAGAGTCGTCGCCAGGCCCCCCAAAGTCGTGGTCAGGCCCCAAAAGTCGTCGCCAGGACCCAAGAGTCGTCGCCAGTGCCCAAGAGTCGTGGCCAGGGCCCCAAAAGTCGTCGCCATGCCCCAGTAGTCGTCGCCAGGCCCCCAAAAGTCGTCGCCAGGCCCCAAAAGTCGTCGCCATGCCCCAAAAGTCGTCGCCATGCCCCAGTAGTCGTGGCCAGGCCCCAAAAGTCGTCGCCAGGCCCCAAAAGTCGTCGCCAGGCCCCAAAAGTCGTCGCCAGGCCCCAAAAGTCGTCGCCAGAACTAAATGTTCCCACAAACATTGCTGCGACTGACTTTCACTTCGTCGTCTCAGCAGGAGTGTTTCCCGCCGCATCCTGCGCTAAACGAACATCTCCTGGCCGAAGGAAAACAAGAGAAAGCCGTTTTGCCCACGATGCTCTGCCTTGATTGTGTTCGGAGAGTGAGGGTTGAGGACGTGCCGCCAGCAAGACACACGGACGCAGGGGCGTGAGATGCCCTGAGACACACAACACGTGAGATCTGGCTAATTTTCAACTCGCAGTGAAGGGCCGGATCCGACACCTTAATTGTGACGAAAGCTTTAGCGAAAGGATCTTCGTGGGACAGCTGTTGCCTTTAGCACAAACACACACACACACACACACACACACACACACACACACACACACACACACACACACACACACACACACACACACTCACACACACACACAGGGGGACAGGTGGAAACTGAGTGCCTAAATGAGCCACAGAGATATTAGAAAGAACTTTTTTAGTGTCAGAGTGGTTGACAAATGGAATGCGTTAGGCAGTGATGTGGTGGAGGCTGACTCCATACAGAGTTTCAAGTGTAGATATGATAGCGCTCAATAGGCTCAGGAACCTGTACACCTGTTGATTGACGGTTGAGAGGCGGGACCAAAGAGCTAAAGCTCAACCCCCCGCAAGCACAAATAGGTGAGTACATATAGGTGAGTACAAATAGGTGAGTACACACACACACACACACACACACACACTTTGAATCATAATATAAATAACAGATTTAATAGGAAAAACATGCGAGTAGTCATTTCATTAAAAAACTAACGACTTGAAAGGTGGAGTTGTAGCGACCTAGCTAAATCTTGCAGGCACAAATATCTAAATATAAAAAAGTGCAAAGAAAGGCGATTAAATCTTCAGTAAACCAACGGAAACAAAGGAGCACAGATGGGTTAGCTGAGAAAAATAAAAATAACTCAAAAGTCAATTAAGAAACCCAGAATATAACCAGATGACTTTCACATAATGAAATACAGCACAGAGCCAGATTGTGTGTAGCCCCGATGATGAAAGCACAAGAGGAAGTAAGAATGTCGGTTCATCATGGGATAATATATAAGGAAAACCTAAGCAAAATGTAGACATTTCCGCTCCAGTAATCTAGAGACTCAGGAAAGAATAACAATAAACTTTTCATGCAGGCGATGAGTCACAATAACGTGGCTAAAGTAATTTGACCAGACCACACACTAGAAGGTGAAGGGACGACGACGTTTCGGTCCGTCCTGGACCAATCTCAAGTCGAATCGACTTGAGATTGGTCCAGGACGGACCGAAACGTCGTCGTCGCTTCACCTTCTAGTGTGTGGTCTGGTCAAACTTTTCATATATATGCCAAAGACAACCTTACCTAATTAGGAAAAGTAAGAATGTGTGTTTTGTGTCTTAGGAGCTTTCAAGAACAAAACAATAGACACCAACAGAAGGGACATGACGAGAAAGGTTAGTGAACTCTATCACACACACACAACTTCCTCACTCGACACATTAAGGAAAACGCAAAGGAAGAGTTGAGATGAACCGTTAAGGGGTTAGATTTATATTCCTCCAGAGTAAATCAGGTATCAGACAGGTAGAATACAAAGCTCTCCCTCCCAGCCTGCGACCCCTGGTTCGTGTACCCAGCCGAGGTCAGACAAATCGACAAACTTAAGGAAAAGATGTATATACGAGACAATGAGAACGACTTTTTGACGCAACACGACACTTAAAGTTCACAGGAGAATACTTGAAGCGCGACGACCAACACACAACACACAGACATATATACTCAGACGTAGAGTAGTTAGAAAGAATGTTTTCAGTGTCAGAATACTTAAATGGAATGTATTAGGAAGTGATGTGGTGGAGGCTGGACTCCATACACAGCTTCAAGTGTAGATTCCTGAGCCCACTAGGCTCAGGAACCTATAAACCTGTTGATTGAGAGTTGAGAGGCGGGACCAAAGAGCCACAGCTCATCCCCCGCAAGCACAACTAAGTACAACTAGGTGAGTACAGACTAAAGAGGTATGATAACCCAAATCAGCCACGGAAGGAAGAAGAGAACTACTAAGATAACCGATGATATAAGGCCATAAATCCAAGTACACGAGAATACCTCCATATGTCCATAACGGGGAGAAACGAATACCTTAGAATCAGAAAAGAAGCGGAGGTGTGAAATTGAAAATTACATATATTTCAAGACAAAAGAGAAGTTCAATATATTTTAAATAGGTAAAAGTACGTGTGTGTGTGTGTGTGTGTGTGTGTGTGTGTGTGTGTGTGTGTGTGTGTGTGTGTGTGTGTGTGTGTGTGTGTGTGTGTGTTATTTTCCAGCAGCTAAAGTTATCATAGAAGTCAATTTTATCTACAATGAATCAATTTTTAGAGTCTTGTTGACACTGTCAGAAGCTACCAAAACGGCTATGTGACAGACTACAGGGTAGGACAAGTTGTTTTGGACTACCAACGAGCAAGTTGAGGTCATTTGGCACTACTTTTGCCATCATGTTGATAGCTAACAATTGTACCGGCTGTGGGCCTTTGGGCCGCTCCAAGCAACAACCAGTTGAACCAAGTTATCACAAGTCGAGCTTGGCCTCAGGCCGGGCTCTGAAAATAGCAGAACTCCCCAAAACGCCCTCCAGGTATGATCCAGGTATGGGAGTGGATGGTGGTCTCATATCAGCATAAGCCTCAAGTAGTCTGTTGACCAGAATAACACACTAGAAGGTGAAGGGACGACGACGTTTCGGTCCGTCCTAGACCATTCTCAAGTCGATTGTGATGAGGAAGTAGAGACAGGCAATAAATAGTGTCTTTTAACAGTATGTTCAAAGACCTCAAGTGGTCTTTGAACATACTGAAATGAACAGTGTAAGTGGAACTTCACTGTATCATAGTATACAGTGAAGTTCACATATCACAGTATACACAGTATCTCATCAACATTACCTCCACTATTACACTGTCGTAGGAGAGTGTTCAGGATCTTACGTGCAAGACTTAACTAGGAAAATGTGTGTTTGAACATCGAGGTTTAGCAACAAGTGTTTCAAGCTGAGTATTGACCTTTTCATTTCACTGAACATTTACAGAGATAATGTGAGGTATTGTGACGGACAGTGTGCAGTGTGGGATACAGTGTGATGTTGGAATACTCTCGTTATCTCTTCAGTGTGACGCTGAAATTCCTCGTTATCTCTTCAGTGAGACGCTGAAATGCCTCGTTATCTCTTCAGTGTGACGCTAAAACACCCTCGTTATCTCTTCAGTGTGACGCTTAAATGCCTCGTTATCTCTTCAGTGTGACGCTGAAACACCTCGTTATGTCTTCAATGTCACGCTTAAATACCTCGTTATCTCTTCAGTGTTACGCTGATATATCTCGTTATCTCTCCAGTGTGACGATGAAATACCTTATTATCTCTTCAATGTGACGCTAAAACACCCTTGTTATCTCTTCAGTGTGACGTTGAAACACCTCGTTATCTTTTCAGCGTGTCAAGTGCATCTAATCATTAATCATTATCAAGACTTCTTGGGAGCGTTGAATAAATTAGTTCACAACCACTATATGAATTAGTGAACATTAATAAGCGCATTAAATTAGCGTATTAGAAAATTAGTGCGCATTAATAAATTAGCGTAAATTAATGTATGAAAGATAACAAAAATATACACGATGAACAGAAATAGATTTTGAGGTTTTTGACATTGTATTATGACACGCTGTATCATTATACACGCGATACAAGACTGACTGCATTTATCTCTCGTTTATTGCGGAGCCTAATGTATTATACATGCGTTGGGAACTAAAGCTGTTTGTGTGTGTGGAACTAAAGCTGTGTGTGTGGAACTAAAGCTTTGTGTGTGGAACGAAAGCTGTGTGTGTGGAACTAAAGCTGTGTGTGTGGAACTAAAGCTGTGTGTGTGGAACTAAAGCTGCGTGTGTGGAACTAAAGCTGTGTGTGTGGAACTAAAGCTGCGTGTGTGGAACTAAAGCTGTGTGTGTGGAACTAAAGCTTTGTGTGTGGAACGAAAGCTGTGTGTGTGGAACTAAAGCTGCGTGTGTGGAACTAAAGCTGTGTGTGTGGAACGAAAGCTGCGTGTGTGGAACGAAAGCTGTGTGTGTGGAACGAAAGCTGCGTGTGTGGAACGAAAGCTGCGTGTGTGGAACGAAAGCTGCGTGTGTGGAACGAAAGCTGTGTGTGTGGAACTAAAGCTGTGCACGTAGTTAAAGCTTTGTGTGTGGAACTAAAGGCAGTGTACATAAAGTTCCGTGACCACTAATGACACTGTACAAAGCAAAGGTGTTATCGCCACTTTATACATTTGTCTTTAACAACAAAACACTATTCTAAAAATTTGCGATCGTTTCTTTGTTTCTGTTTTTTGCGTGCGCATGACTGAACGAGTGTGCGCATGTCATCGTTCAGGTATAACTGCATCTTGGCATTAATTAATCTGCGTAATTACACCCAGGTACTTCCCCCCTACACGTGTAACGTCTTTAGGTATCCCTAACTATCCCTAATATAATTAGGTATCCCTGGCATAACGTAGACTAGTACGAGTGGTTAGAGGTCAAATGTCAACCGTAAGTTCTTGTTGTAGTTATAGATTAAGCTACTCGGAACAAGTTCCAAGTAGCACGGGCTATGGTGAGCCCGTAAACCGTAAGTGCCGCTAATGACATTTTACATCTCGGAGATGACAGGTGTGGTAGCCTCCGGAGGGCATCACCTGTCCTTGCTCTTTTCAACCAGCTTCCGCTCAGGGGGGCGAAGGGGCTCTGAGATGAGATGATGCCTCTAGAGCTCTGGGATGCTGTAGAGGCATCTCAAGGCCTGCATCTCACTCGGGGAGAGATGCAGGGGTGACTTATTATAGAGAGAGCGTGAGACGAAGAGCAATTAAGAATATAGGGAGATGGAGACTGTCTTTACGTGAGAGAGAAGAGAGAGAGAGAGAAGAGAGAGAGAGAGAAGAGGGAAGGAGAAGAGGGAGGAAATGTGGAAGATTTATTCATTTTATTGCACCGCATTAACGAGTTCATTGACGTCTCAGCAACGAGGTCACCTAAGCTTCATTTCTTGAGGATTAAGCACATCTTTTCCCGTCTTGCAGGAGACGCAACGCCACAAGATGGGCTGAAGAGCAGTCAACCACTACTGAGATGTGTGGCTCTTACTCAAGTGATGAAGAGAAGGAAGTAGAAAGAAGAGACGATGGAGAGGTGACAGAGGGTATAAAGCAATGAGGAAATAAAGAGAAAGGGGCAAAAAGAGACGGGAAGAGAGAGAGATAGCGACGTAATTCCGTCAGGTGAATTGCTGTCTAATCCTCCCTTCGAAGGACTCCTATTGTGATTTGCAATTTGCTTTCAAAACAAATCGAAAAAACATTATTAAAATGTGAAGAAAAACACAACAATAACAATATTAATTGTCAACAGAAATATGAAAAGCAGATTGTAAACTCAGTTGCCACTTAAAATACAACATAACAAGCTGATTAGTTGAATATTGTAGTTGCAAATCTTTCCCATATTTAAAGCAATGTAATAAATACAAAATGTAGATTTAATATTATATAGACGACTGTAAAATGTCTGTATATTTATTCCTCTGGAAGTTTTGCAGGGAAGTTTAGGTACATTTCAACAAAGCAAATTTACTACGCAGCAAGATTACCTGCCTTTCAACAAATCTATATTACAGCAAGAAAAGTTATCTTAGCACAGAGGAACGCTCAAAAAAAAAAACATTGCAACAGATGCAGGCGATGAGTCACAATAACGTGGCTGAAGTATGTTGACCAGACCACACACTAGGACTTGAAGGGACGACGACGTTTCGGTCCGTCCTGGACCATTCTCAAGTCGACAATCGACTTGAGAATGGTCCAAGACGGACCGTAACGTCGTCGTCCCTTCAACTTCTAGTGTGTGGTTTGGTCAACATTGAAACAGACATAACCCATTGTACAAAGCTGGTGGAATCAACACACTTGGTCCTTAAAATAGTCAAGAGGAGTTGCAATTGCAAAACACCCTTCCCTCCTGGTATTTAGCACCATACCTCTCTCACCCCTCTTGTGTGTGTTCCAGTTCTCACGGCCGTGGCATCCCAGGTCACATGTTTCTGCAAGTGCAGCGTGCAATCAATGTGATCTACGGGCGATAAGCTAGACGGGCAATGATGTTTACGTCTTACCAGCGCAATACACGTGTCTGTGTTGGTCTGTAGGGGGGCGTAGTGAGGCTCTGATGTTGATACTCTCAGTGTGTCTCATTTGTTGCATGATCCCTTCACAGAAAGCACACGAGACTACACTATTACTACGTATAAACACCCCCCCCCCCAATGGCCTGATTGGTTAAACTACCGATTTTCGTACTTTTGAGACCCGTGATCGAGTCTCTAATGAGGCAAGTGAATCTGTCTACCTGTAGTTAATTACCGTCTAAACGAACTGCGTCACACTGTTAAACAGTGTGAAACAGTGTCACATTGGAGCTTTGCTTACTGCGTGAAGCACTTGCGTCATATATTAAACATACGCCAGTATTTACCATGATTGCCTGTTATCAGACAATTTAAGTGAATTAGCGAGCTCTTTCACCTGTAAGATTGAGGTCCAGCACGAGAAGCGAGACCTCCTTGAATAGTTCGGTCATGTTTACGAGGTATTTAACGATCTCGCACTGCACACACTTTTAACCCGACTTTACCTGCGTACAAATAAGGCTCTCGTGGCGCTCTCTGCCTGGTCGTGAGGTGGGAATTAATGGCAGGAATTGCTCGCTGATTAAGCGAGAGTTGCCTGCTTATTATTGCACAACTTAAGATTGAAGGATTGTTGCTATTTCATTCAAATTTGATCATATTGGAAGGATTGAAAGAGTTGATGGGGTTGCAAGCGTAAAGGGTTGCATATACAACACATGTGCTGTGGCAGGTGTACCATATATGCCACACGTGCTGTGGCAGGTGTACCACATGCACCACATGTGCTGTGGCAGGTGTACCACATGCACCACATGTGCTGTGGCAGGTGTACCACATACACCACATGTGCTGTGGCAGGTGTACCACATACACCACACGTGCTGTGGCAGGTGTGTACCATATATGCCACGTGATCTTCAGTACGCCCACAGAGACTCGTCAAACACAGAACACAACAGAGACTTAACTACGGTAACTTAACGAGCCGGTGAGCGTTGTTAAGTTACATTCAACTACTCGGAATAAAAAGTTTCAAGTAGCACGGGCTATGGTGATCCCGTAATGGACTTTCCTGGCACAGGCGCTGCGCTGGAACTTGAAGCTGGTGACCATGGAAGCTGATTTTTATATCGTACGGGTACCCGGCGGTGTACGGGGCGACCCGATATGATATCGAGGCGATATCTGTGTCAAATCTAAGGAAATGCTGACCAATACTGATAATAATAAATGGGAGCATATATAATGCATGATGATGTTTGACGTTTTGTCAATGCATCCTCTTCTGTGTGTGTGTGTGTGTGTGTCTCTCTCTCTCTCTCTCTCTCTCTCTCTCTCTCTCTCTCTCTCTCTCTCTCTCTCTCTCTCTCTCTCTCTCTCTCTCTCTCTCTCTCTCTGTAGGGGATGTATGGAAAAGGAGGGAGGTGGTGAAGTGAGAGGGTCGGCCTTGACATGTTGGAGGGCGGGCGGGTTTGGAGGTGCGTGGAAGCCCGCGGGAGGGAAGGGAGTTTGGAGGTCCCGTTCCATCATTTCTACATTCCAAACGAGTGTAATGTGAAATGTTGGGTCTGTACTCTTTTTGCATGTAATGTGGAACAAATACCCAAAAAAGGGGGGTAGGAAAGACATGATATTCCTGCTATTAGACTGCACGATTGGTGCGTAACTTTGCGTAAGAGTGTTGCATAAGCCTCCGATACTGTTGGATCGTATTGAAGGATTTTGGTATGCCATACGACCCGACATACGCAAAGTGCGATATTCACTACATGTCCCGGCCTTCTGCTGCTGCTGCTGGTGCTGTAACTGCTGCTGCTGGTGCTGTAACTGGTGCTGCTGCTGTTGCTGCTGTAACTATTGCTGCTGCTGTAACTATTACTGCTGCTGCTGCTGCTGCTGCTGCGTCTTGGTAAGGGGCACGTCCTGCCCCTCTGATCACATGGTCATATCATCATCCTGCGTCAACGCATGGCGACGCAACGCTGTTTACTTTCTTCACGACATTACAATCAATACGACGCATTGATCGGGCCCCACCTATGCAATCAGGCCTCGACTGCAACGACCCGTCAGTGAGTCAAGTTAGGGTGTAATTCTGCTGTTCCTAGAGAGAAAGACCTGAGGCGTCCGGTGATGCCAACCCACCTGAGTCTCCATGCAAGCCTTTGGCATGAATTTTAATTTCACTTTCATTTACGTCGCGTGTGTAGGGGTGGGTACGGGGTGGAGTCGGGGGTGTGTCGGGTGGGAGGGGCCGTGGGGGTTGACCCTGGGGGTGAGAAGGAGAGATGTTGACCGATGGAATGGAGGAGAGAGAGGGGATTGAATGGAGATAGAGAATCCTGGGTTACGAGGTACCATGATACTCAAGCAGAGGAAGGTCGTTGCGGTGCGAGATCGTGAGCTATTTTGACCTTAGTTTCCATCTCGTGTGGTGACTGTTGTGATCTGTTACAGTGACAGATCGGGCATGGAAGGGGAGGGCGATAGGGTGGAACAGGAGCTAAGGGTAGGGAAAGGCTTAGAAAATGAGTCGAATTACTTAAATACAACCGCGAGGATTTCAGTAAAATAGTTTATTTAACTTGTGTTTGGTGATCTGGAATGCGTGTGGGAGATTATATTAGTGGTGCTGAACTTGGTCTTATGTTGATAAGTGTGTGTTGTGCTTTGAGCTCTGAACATGTGTTGTGCTTTGAGCTCTGAACATGTGTTGTGCTTTGAGCTCTGAACATGTGTTGTGCCTTGATTTCTGAGCATGTGTTGTGCCTTGAGTTCTGAACATGTGTTGTGCCTTGATTTCTGAGCATGTGTTGTGCCTTGATTTCTGAGCATGTGTTGTGCTTTGATTTCTGAGCATGTGTTGTGTCTTGATTTCTGAGCATGTGTTGTGCTTTGATTTCTGAGCATGTGTTGTGCTTTGAGTTCTGAGCATGTGTTGTGCCTTGAGCTCTGAGCATGTGTTGTGCTTTGAGCTCTGAGCATGTGTTGTGCCTTGAGTTCTGCGACTGTATTTCCCGGTGAATAAAATGTATTATACAGTACCTGCCTCCATTAAGTTGACCAGCCGATAATAGGATGCGTATTATACTATATTTTGGTCTTAAGACTTACTTTGATTTTGGTTTCACGACTATTGTAAAAGCCAAATTGGCCACTCATCACTCATAATTTTTGTAGTGTGTGGAAGTGCCTGATATGTCAGGGAAGCACTTTGTACACAGGCAGGATAGGAGAGACTTCTGGAGCTGAAGAAGGGTGTACTTGTTGAAACTAATGGAAAGTACATCATTTTAGAAGCATTATAATGTTCTGTGACTATCCTTATTAATAAAGGGAAGATTCATAAATCCTTTCCAGTAAAGGACAGTACCTTAACCTCTTCTTGTATACTACACTATGCTGTGTAAATACAAAACAAACATATTTTACTGTATTTTGGTTGGGTACCATTCCTTTCCCCCCGTCCCATCCCAAATCCTTATCCTGATCCCTTCCAAGTACCTATGTGCTCTCTCCTGATAGTTCCCTTCCTTCCCATTACATATAAGGGGAGTCACACATAACTGGGCAACTGGGTGATGCTACTGTATCCATCAGTGAAGGGGGTGGGGGGTACTGTATTGTTCCCATCAGAGTACATATTGATCTGTACCTGTATTTGGTGCTGCTATCATGTTATTTAAACTCGTGCTGTAATTGGCTCTGTTGTTCCCGTGTTAGTTTTGTTGTGACAATTGCCTGTTATTGTCTGGTGATTGATAACGATATCTACGTGTAATATTTTGTTTGAAATATGCCTGGCTGATGAGCTAATGATAGGGGGGTAGAAATAGCCTAAGCTACTCTATCCCTTTGAGATGTATTTCTTGCTTATCTCAATAAACATACTTGAACTTGAGCTAATGATGTGTGTTTATTATGCAGGTTAATAAGTCAAAGTTATTATATGTTAGGCAGGTTATTATGGTCAAAGTATGTTTCATTTGTGTTCCAGCCCGTTCCAAAACTTTGCCGCTCTGTAAAAATCCAACCTACTAACCTCATTCGAAATGTAGGCACCCAATCAACCTACCTAACCTATCGAATCCAATGCGTAGAAAACGTAGGTATATGTGAACCATTACTTTGTTCATTGTAGGTTGCATTTGTAACGTTTGTGACCGTAGCGGAACATACTTGTATTCGTTGGGAGGTCGGGTTGCCACACCCACACCCACACCATCTTATTCGTGGTTGCCGTGTCAGCGGGGTCCAGAAAACTGTTGTTGTAAGCGCCAACTAAAGTATTCTTAATGTGCTTTTAAGAGATGCTTAGCCAGTCGGGCCGCAACATCGCGTGGGGAGTTAAATATGGCCGGGATTCACCTCATGTGACCTTTGACCTCTATAAAAAAAATGTTTAAGAAAGGCGTATATATATCCTCTGACCTGTCTGCCGCAATCTGTCAAAGCTGTCATGTGATATCTTCATGTAAAGGTCACATTAACATTATTTGAGAGATAAATGTTCTCCTTGGATCATTAAAATTGTATTGTTTATATATTTATTTTTTGCTTGACAAAATCGTCTTTGTATTGTGCTTTTCTGACTATGAATTTGTTGAATGAGCCGATCATAAAATTCTAAGATAATATACTCGAGCAGTTAAATTTTTTGTAGCATTATCTGGGTGAGAAAACTTGTGAACACAATTTAAATTCAACATTTATTGCTAGAAATTAATTTAATCAAATTTGGTTTAATAAAACAGTTTGATAACGAGAGCATTCTCATCTCTCCAGAAATTTCAGTGTCAAAGATGTGAACTAAAAGATTTATCTCGTAGTCAGTATAAGGTGATGTTTCAGCCTCACCCTGTGTCTAAGATGAGTGAGAGAGAGAGAAAGAAAAAGAGAGAGAGAAAGAGAGAGAGGGGAATAAGGTCATGGCATATGCAAATCACCTTGCCCTGATTACCAAACTCGTTGGTATAATTACAGATAATTACTGCAATTTATCCATCTCTTGCCCGGAGACAACGCTAAATTGACGAGTCTATCACACTTATTCACAAGGCGTTGACAGGACTGGCTATCACCACACTAACAAAGAATGATTAGTTGATACTAACAGAGATTTCCGTTGTTCACAGCCGTTTATGATTTTTGTTATATATCGTAAATATACCGATAATCAGTGATAATCAGTTGATTATGATGAGGGAAATAGTGGCGCCTCAGCATGTCTGAGAACAGCGTTAATTGTGTATCACAGACAGTTTGTCTGTCTGTGTGTGTGTGTCTGTCACTCCTCTCTCTCTCTCTCTCTCTCTCTCTCTCTCTCTCTCTCTCTCTCTCTCTCTCTCTCTCTCTCTCTCTCTCTCTCTCTCTCTCTCTCTCTCTCTAAGAGGCTACAATTAAAGGTTCCAATGCTAGAAAGAAGGTCTCCCCATCTCCACCCACACCACCTGCACCCACACCATCTCCACCCACACCCCCACCCACACCACCTCCACCCACACCCCTACCCACACCTCCACCCACTCGGAGGACCAGGTCAGTGTTGACAGTGAACGCTCCCATGTTAATGAACTAAAACAACACCCACTGTTTGGCTTCTGACATCGACAAAACACACTACGTGTAAATACACCTTGAGTTCATCTTTCCTTTAGTTTGGACCATTTGTTCAAGAGTTTCTTTTCGTTTGCGTCTTTAAGACATGTTGTTGATCGTGGCACAGAGCAAGGATCAACAGAGCAAGATAAAATAATGACCGGGCGAAGCATGCAAATAGCTAAGGTCTATAGAGTCACGGCCTGTGACAGAGGGACTCCTGCGTTCGTGAAAGGGACACCGAGGACCCTGAGTGTAATGGAAAATGGAAGACGTCTCTCGTCGGAGTTGATTTTACATATTCATATATTATAACATTGTAATCATGATATATATGTGCTTCAGCCTACGGTTTAGATCTGTTGTCTTGTGTATGACTCTGTCCTGTGTGGCAGTGAATACCAGCATTATCCTCACTCTAATAAGACTTAATTGGAATCCTCAGATTAGGTAAAATTTTAATTAAATTTTGTCTATAAAGATGTTAATAACAATAAGTCTGTGTAGCTCTGATGGTCTCTTGGTCGAAGGGAAGAGGAAGGCTGGCATAGGGTGTTGCTGCTGCTGCTGCTGCCGCTGCTGCTGCTTCTGCTGCTGCTGCTGTTGTTGCTGCTGCTGGAGCTGCTGCTGCTGCTGCTGCTGCTGCTGCTTCTGCTGCTGCTGCTGTTGCTGCTGCTGCTGCTGCTGCTGCTGCTGCTGCTGCTGCTGGAGCTTAACGAAAGGTTAAGTCAACGACCATGACGTGGTGGTACAGGAGCATCGTGATGGGTGTTGCAGGAGCATGACATAAGGTGTTCCAGGATGATTGATTGATCGATGAAGATTAAGCCACCCAAGAGGTGGCACGGGCATGAATAACCCGCAAGTGGTAAAAAAATTTTGGAGTGAATGTGATCTTTGGTCGTAAAAGGATATACTGTGTGCTGAGGTTCCATTTAAACAGTCAGTCATTATTATTTGGTTGCTATCGCGTGAGAGAATACTGCTTGACAGTCTTTATGAGGGTGTCCAGCTGCTGGACACCTTTTTTGACCAGAAGAGTGGCAGTGTTGATGGCTTCAGGGTGGTTACTGCAAGATTCAGGGACTCTAAAAGCTCTTCTAAGGTCGTTGGTTGCTACACATTCTAGAAGATAGTGAAGTAATGGCTTTTCTGTGATTGTTTGGCAGAAGATGCAATCCCACTCTCTGGGTTCACTAATTACCGAATTGCACCTGTTATCTAGACGTAGTTTATATAACCGAACTGCTATTTCTCTGTGAATTCCTTTTGGGATATTTAACCTCTCTAACTTGGTGCCCTGAAGATACCATATTGCAGAGAGCGAACCTTCTGCTACTCCCTGGTGTAGATGGGCTTTGTTGAGGTGTGAGTTCTTTGGTGATGATGTCGTTTATGTTCTGTAGGTGTATCAGGGGCATGACCTAGGGTATGTATCAGGGGCATGACCTAGGGTATGTATCAGGGGCATGACCTAGGGTATCAGGGGCATGACCTAGGGTATCAGGGGCATGACCTAGGGTATGTATCAGGGGCATGATCTAGGGTATGTATCAGGGGCATGATCTAGGGTATGTATCAGGGGCATGACCAAGGGTATGTATCAGGGGCATGACCAAGGGTATGTATCAGGGGCATGACCAAGGGTATGTATCAGGGGCATGACCTAGGGTATGTATCAGGGGCATGACCTAGGGTATCAGGGGCATGACCTAGGGTATGTATCAGGGGCATGACCTAGGGTATGTATCAGGGGCATGACCTAGGGTATGTATCAGGGGCATGACCTAGGGTATGTATCAGTGGCATGACCTAGGGTATGTATCAGGGGCATGACCTAGGGTATGTATCAGGGGCATGACCTAGGGTATGTATCAGGGGCATGACCTAGGGTATGTATCAGGGGCATGACCTAGGGTATCAGGGGCATGACCTAGGGTATGTATCAGGGGCATGACCAAGGGTATGTATCAGGGGCATGACCAAGGGTATGTATCAGGGGCATGACCTAGGGTATGTATCAGGGGCATGACCTAGGGTATGTATCAGGGGCATGACCTAGGGTATGTATCAGGGGCATGACCAAGGGTATGTATCAGGGGCATGACCTAGGGTATGTATCAGGGGCATGACCAAGGGTATGTATCAGGGGCATGACCAAGGGTATGTATCAGGGGCATGACCTAGGGTATGTATCAGGGGCATGACCTAGGGTATGTATCAGGGGCATGACCTAGGGTATGTATCAGGGGCATGATCTAGGGTATGTATCAGGGGCATGACCTAGGGTATCAGGGGCATGACCTAGGGTATGTATCAGGGGCATGACCTAGGGTATCAGGGGCATGACCTAGAGTATGTATCAGGGGCATGACCTAGGGTATGTATCAGGGGCATGACCTAGGGTATGTATCAGGGGCATGACCTAGGGTATGTAGCAGGGGCATGACCTAGGGTATGTATCAGGGGCATGACCTAGGGTATGTATCAGGGGCATGATCTAGGGTATCAGGGGCATGACCTAGGGTATGTATCAGGGGCATGACCTAGGGTATCAGGGGCATGACCTAGAGTATGTATCAGGGGCATGACCTAGGGTATGTATCAGGGGCATGACCTAGGGTATGTATCAGGGGCATGACCTAGGGTATGTATTAGGGGCATGACCTAGGGTATGTATCAGGGGCATGACCTAGGGTATGTATCAGGGGCATGACCTAGGGTATGTATCAGGGGCATGACCAAGGGTATGTATCAGGGGCATGACCAAGGGTATGTATCAGGGGCATGACCAAAGGTATGTATCAGGGGCATGACCTAGGGTATGTATCAGGGGCATGACCAAGGGTATGTATCAGGGGCATGACCTAGGGTATGTATCAGGGGCATGACCTAGGGTATGTATCAGGGGCATGACCTAGGGTATGTATCAGGGGCATGACCTAGGGTATGTATCAGGGGCATGACCTAGGGTATGTATCAGGGGCATGACCTAGGGTATGTATCAGGGGCATGACCTAGGGTATTACAGCCACTCTGTACAGTGTTTTACAGAAATTATGCTTTTGGTTAATAACTCATAACACCATTCGTATCTATGACAAATATCTGGTTCGCAATCTGTCAAATTTCCGGTGACAAGTTTGCAATTATTTATAATTCTTTGCTGCAGTTTTCAAATCTGTGCCCAACTTTGTCACAATCTTTGGAAGCGCCAAGAAACAAAGAACAGAGCTGCTCTGTGAGTTGCAACACTGAATATAGTGTCCGCCACCACGAAACTACAGAGCGTTGCACAGAAACCTGTTCTGTATGCAAATTAGGCTTCAGGGGCGACTAGAGTCCATCAGCTAGAAACTCAGTAAATGATAGTGTGTTTAGGGCAATGGTTCTATAGTTATCAGAGGAGGATATAGATTAGAGATAGTCCTTTGTAATGGGAACAGCTACAGTGTACTCACCCAGTTGTGTTTGCGGGGGTTGAGCTCTGGCTCTTTGGTCCCGCCTCTCAACCGTCAATCAACTGATGTACAGATTCCTGAGCCTACTGGGCTCTATCATATCTGCATTTGAAGTGTGTGTGTGTTACAGATGGCGATGCACCATGGGAGAGAAAGATTGTAAGATACATAGATAAAAATAGTAATTCATAATAATAAACATTCATTTTAGGTGCTAAACGTTTAAGGTTGTCAGAGTATGTGTTAAAAGGGTTACCGTAGTCCAAATTCCATATTAAATGAATATCTGCCCGGAACGCTTTGCGTAATAGTGGCTTTAGGCATTGTATGTACTAGCTCTATCTATAAATCCTTGAATTTTTGTATCTCACCTTGTATGTATGTACTTTACCTGAATAAACATTTGATTTGATTTGATTAATATACAATTGGGTTTACAGCGTACAGGTGTAAGTGGACAGGTGTATACTGCCCATTTAGGGACAGGTGTATATACAGTATATACTTCCCTCTATATGTAGGTCTCACAGACAGCTGTAGGTAGGTCAGTTTCAATCTCATCTTCAAAGAACCATTCTTTGCCCAAATACGCTCAAAAAAGGACTTTCAACTAGTAAGTAACTTACCAGTCTATGTATTAAACTTACATGCGACTATAGCTACTGACTACATCAGCTGAATCTTCATCAACACAACACTGATTGGTAAACAATACGTGCATTTGAACTGTCGTCTGTTCACTGGCAGACTTAAAACCGCGTCCAACTTATAAGGAGTGACGTTCACTTTTTTGTGACACGGGTTAGTGAGTGGATTCTCAGTATATGTGAATGTATTAGAAATTACTTGAGTGTCCAGTAATGAGGTTCACTACTTGGCAAGTGATGCCTCGTCTCCCGTAATCTTCTTTCAACAAATTGTCAAACTACTGTATATGCTCCCGGACGCAGGTTCGAATCCTCGTCACGGCCCTTATGGATTCATTTACTGTATATGTTGCTTGTTGATGAGAGAGATGCAGATAAACGCCTTGCATTGGGTGTTCCTTCTAGAATGTGTGTATTCGCCTAGATGTGCTTGCGGGGATTGAGCTCTGCTCTTTCGGCCCGCCTCTCAACTGTCAATCAAATGTTTCTACTACTACTACTATTATTTTTTCACACCACACACACACCCCAGGAAGCAGCCGACTGTGACAGCTGACAAACTCCCAGGTACTTATTTACTGCTAGGTAACAGGGGCATAGGGTGAAAGAAACTCTGCCCATCGTTTCTTGCCGGCGCCCGGGATCGAACCCCAGACAAAAGGATCACGTGACCAGCGTGCTGTCCGCTCAGCCACCAGCTCCCCGGTGTGTGTGTGTGTGTGTGTGTGTGTGTGTGTGTGTGTGTGTGCGTGCGTGTGTGTGTGTGTGTAGGCGGTGGCGCCCCCGCAAGACACCACTTCATCACCATTACTTTAATTACACCAATTGCTTTGGTCCATGTTACGCTTGACACCGGCTGGCCAAGCCGGGATTACCAGTAATATCCTGACTCCCTGTACGCTCTGACGGGGGCCCAAACCAGGCTCTCTGTACGCTCTGGCGGGGGCCCAAACCAGGCTCTCTGTACGCTCTGGCGAGGACCCAAACCAGGCTCCCTGTACGCTCTGGCGGGGGCCCAAACCAGGCTCTCTGTACGCTCTGGCGAGGACCCAAACCAGGCTCCCTGTACGCTCTGACGGGGGCCCAAATTAGGCTCCCTGTACGCTCTGACGGGGGGCCCAAACCAGGCTCTCTGTACGCTCTGGCGAGGACCCAAACCAGGCTCCCTGTACGCTCTGACGGGGGGCCCAAACCAGGCTCCCTGTACGCTCTGGCGTGGGCCCAAACCAGGCTCCCTGTACGCTCTGGCGAGGGCCCAAACCAGGCTCCCTGTACGCTCTGGCGAGGGCCCAAACCAGGCTCCCTGTACGCTCTGGCGGGGGCCCAAACCAAGCTCCCTGTACGCTCTGGCGAGGACCCAAACCAGGCTCCCTGTACGCTCTGGCAAGGACCCAAACCAGGCTCTCTGTACGCTCTGGCGAGGACCCAAACCAGGCTCCCTGTACGCTCTGGCAAGGACCCAAACCAGGCTCCCTGTACGCTCTGGCAAGGATCCAAACCAGGCTCCCTGTACGCTCTGGCAAGGACCCAAACCAGGCTCCCTGTACGCTCTGGCAAGGACCCAAACCAGGCTCCCAACAGGAGCGAATATAACTGAAACTCACCCTCCCTCACCCCCAAAAAATCAAAAGCAGCCGTGGCGTACCACAGCCATTAAGAATCCGTTCCTTCAAGGGCGTCTCAACCTCCCGTAACACTTGCAAATTTATATATGAGTCCTCCCCCGTCTACCCCTACTTTGTCTTCATCTCGGAGCCCGACCGCGCTCTCCGGCGGCGTTGATAACACAAGACCCTCAGCCACAGAAGAGTATATAGATATAACATACTCTGAAACAAAGCGAATCGGGTGACCTGAAACGGGCGCAGCTCTATTGGGGCCGAGACAACTCCATCTGACTGGCACTTCAAGGATTATGACTATGTCGTTTACATTAGTAAATTAACATAAAATTAGCTAATTAGATCATTAACACAGGCTAAGATAGTGAGCGTAAGATGAGCTAATGCGGGCAATGTGAGGAATTTAAAAACAGGGGCTAATCAATAATACAATTCGTTATTCTTTTAATTCCAATTAATAGAATATGAGGTAATTAATACAATACGATGTAGTTAATAAAACACGACAAAATTATTGCTACACGAGCTAATTAGCACAAGAGGAACTAATGTGGACTGACGTAATGGCGGTCAGAAAGGTCCCAGACCCCCCCTACCCCCGGCTGTACAACACGCACATGCTGACCTTCACACACACACACACACACACACACACACACACACACACACACACACACACACACACACACACACACACACACACGCTCACAATTCATAAAGGCTCAAAAAAATGTGCCTCCTCGTTCTAGAGCGTTGAAAGAAACCTGAAAGAACTGAACTTCACTTCTTTAAAAAAATAAATCAACATTGCAGACATGACAACGACATACAAGATTCATAGAGGATTTGATCACATAGAGGAGTTATATTCGAATGGAGGAACAGTCAATCATAGAACACATGGAAATTGAGACGAAAATTACAATTGATTGGCCAAAAAAGTCTCTCTTTAGTGTCATAATTGTCATAAATAACTTGGATTGGACGAATAATTCGTCGATAATCACTTAATACACGGTTGGAAATGGAGATAAAATGAGGGAATTACATTAAATTCCTTGTAGTCGAAAGACGGAGCTTAGGAGCTGACGCTCGACTCCTCAAGTGCACTTAAGTGCACTCATCTAGACGAGTACACTCACAGATCACCTCTAAATAAACGACTTTCCGTCGAGCGACTAATTGTCGCCCGTAAATCCTGGTGTTTGACCACGAAATATGTCTTTAAACCACCTAAAATAACGAGGTAATTTCTCTGGGGGTTCTTCAACTCCTATGTACATCAACAAGGGCCCTGTTGCGTTCATCAACAGATGCCCTTTGGGTCTGTTGCGTACATCAACAGATGCCCTTGGGTCTGTTGCGTTCATCAACAGATGCCCTTGGGTCTGTTGCATACATTAACAGAGATCCTTGGGTCTGTTGCATACATTAACTGAGATCCTTGGGTCTGTTGCGTACTTCAACAGATGCCCTTGGGTCTGTTGCATACATTAACAGAGATCCTTGGGTCTGTTGCATACATTAACTGAGATCCTTGGGTCTGTTGCGTACATCAACAGAGGCCCTTGGGTCTGTTGCATACATTAACAGAGATCCTTGGGTCTGTTGCGTACATTAACAGAGATCCTTGGGTCTGTTGCGTACATCAACAGAGGCCCTTGGGTCTGTTGCATACATTAACAGAGATCCTTGGGTCTTTTGCATACATTAACAGAGATCCTTGGGTCTGTTGCGTACATCAACAGAGGCCCTTGGGTCTGTTGCATACATTAACAGAGATCCTTGGGTCTGTTGCTTACATTAACAGAGATCCTTGGGTCTGTTGCATACATTAACAGAGATCCTTGGGTCTGTTGAATACATTAACAGAGGTTATCTTGAGGTTATCTTGAGATGATTTCGGGGCTTTAGTGTCCCTGCGGCCCTGTCCTCGACCAGGCCTCCACCCCCAGGAAGCAGCCCGTGACAGCTGACTAACACCCAGGTACCTATTTTACTGCTAGGTAACAGGGGCATAGGGTGAAAGAAACTCTGCCCATTGTTTCTCGCCGGCGCCTGGGATTGAACCCAGGACCACAGGATCATAAGTCCAGCGTGCTGTCCGCTCGGCCGACCGGCTCCCTAACAAAGGGGGGGGGGGCCAAATCTTCTCTATCTTTCTAATTATCTTCTTTGCTTCGGAAGAAAGGTTAAAAATTGAACTGAACAAATTTCATTTTGCAATTTTAATTATCTTTAAGCAGGTCACATAATAACGTGTTTCGCTGAAGGACTCTTCATAATCTTCAGAGGCAGAGAGAAACTGAATAGAACTTGGCCATTGACTGTGTATTCCATGAAGGAAGAAGTGATATGAGGACTGGGTATTCGAACCCTGCATTCTCATTCGTCGACTGGGGGGGGGGGGGCTGTAGGTGCTGTGTAAACTGTTAGTTTACACAGCACCTACATGCAAATGGTCATGCAAAAGGTCGAATATTAGTGTAAACTCCTATTGAACTTTCTTCTGCTAATTACTTTTGAAGTTTGGGTAAGAGTATATGATATTTAGAGCTTTGCATATTTCAAGCTTGCTATTGCTGTTGGTATTGAACAGTGTATCGATTAAAATACGTTGTTTGATACAGCTGTTTCGTTTTGTGCATTGCCAGACAACCTCCTCTCCTTCCAAGCTCTTCACTATGCTCCTACGTGTAGCATTCTGTTTTAAAACACCTTTTGTTGGTAGGATAATTAGCCAAACAATATTTAATAACAAATTCTGTTTTAAGTCCTGTTTTTGTTCATTGTTCTATATAATGAACATGAACACAGACCGTTGCCACACCTGCACGACCCGGGGCACTATTTCAGAGACACTGGTGTTTAATTACACATGCGTGACAGCATCTGTACTGAGTGAAGGGGGTTGAAGGTCCTCATAAGTGACTTTGGGTAATGGAGGACATTACGGCTGTTAGGGAAGGTGTCTCTTGTTGTCATTGTATTGTATTACACAGGACCCGTTACGTCCAAGGGGACACTTTTTTTTTTTTTTGAGATATATACAAGAGTTGTTACATTCTTGTACAGCCACTAGTACGCGTAGCGTTTCGGGCAAGTCCTTAATCCTATGGTCCCTGGAATACGATATATATATATATATATATATATATATATATATATATATATATATATATATATATATATATATATATATATATATATATATATATATATATATATATAAATATAATATTTATTATATATTAGTGGCTGTGTGTTGTCACCTAGTTGTACTCACCTAGTTCTGCTTGCGGGGGGGTTGAGCTCTGGCTCTTTCGGTCCGGCGCTCTACTGTCAAGCAATCTAAGTCTTTTTTATTTCACACACACACACACACACACACAAAATATACGGTTGAGAAGCGGAACCAAAGAGCTAAAGCTCAACCCCCGCAAGCACAACTAGGTGAGTACACACACACACTCACACAGGAAGCAGCCCGTAACAGCTGTCTAACTCCCAGGTACCTATTTACTGCTATTTAACAGGGGCATCAGAGTGAAAGAAACCCTGCGCGTTTGTTTCCGCCGCCGCCGGGGATCGAACTCGGACCCTTTAGAACTACGAATCCCGAGCCCTGTCCACTCAGCCGTCAGACCCCTGTCTGTTGCACATATATGTGTGTGTGTGAAGCTTACGTTATGTCTACAGGGAGTGAGAAGTGGCTTGGAGCCCTTACCTTACCTCTCGATACCAGTATATTGTCTATCACTACACGTTCGGTTTCCATTTCGTAAATGCTCTTGAAACTGTGGATGGAGATAAGATCCACACGCCTGAAGGCACTTCCCTGGCTCTCCCGGTCGACGACCGGGCCGCGGGGACGCTAAGCCCCGGAAGCACCTCAAGGTAACCTCAAGGTAAGGTAATCTCCCCCTAGCATTAGCAAGCGAGTATTTCCTTACCTTCCTGCCTCACCTGAGTGCCCTGCCACCCATCTGTAGCCGAGATAGAAATAAATTACGTAGCACATTGCCACCAAAGTCAAATCTCAATACTTCGTACGGAATGCCAAACGTTAAAGAGAACACCTAGGGTGGGGGGGGGGGGGGGGTGGTACTCAGTGACCCAATTACACCGGGAATTATATCGAAAATTGTGCTTTATTGCACCTGTGAAGCTGGACAATTGGCTCCTTAGTGGAGAGCTAATTGTCCGGATCAATTGTTATTTATTTTGCCTGCAGGTCGAGGGTTTTTTTTTGGCATTTGGCTGAGGTTGATGGTCAAAGTGAAAGTTATATTTATATATGTGTGTGTGTGTGTATATATATATACATATATATATATATATATATATATATATATATATATATATATATATATATATATATATATAATATAATATAGGGAACCGAGAAAATCTTGACTGACAGTTGATCGTCAACACCTTTGCACTGCCGTCATCACTGAAAAGTTGCAAAATGCTAAAAAAATTTCCTAGCGGTGAATTATTCAACCGACTCCCTGTCTAGCACGGAGACAGACGGTCCAGGAGAGTGCAACGCTCTCCAGTTATCAAACGACGTGTGCCTCCTCCTCCAAGGAGTGCCGGACCAACCGGGCTGTGGTGGGCCTGCGGGCCGCTCCAAGCAACAGCCTGGTGGACCAAACTCTCACAAGTCGAGCCTGGCCTCGGGCCGGGCTTGGGGAGTAGAAGAACTCCCAGAACCCCATCAACCAGGTATCAACCAGGTAACCCATATGGAAATGTTGATCATTTTGCTGGAGATAATTCTGGAAATGCCTTGTTTTTGGAAGCTATCAATTTTCCCAGCGTTAATTCCCTTCGGGTGCGAGTATTCACGCCTCTAAGCAATTGCTCACAACTAGCATTTCCACCAAGTCAGCGCTCTCTTATCTGGCATCAGTACACGTAACAATGGTGCCTCAAGACGTTATTAGATAAGCATCAGTCGTGCTTACCCCACGCAAGAAATGTAAGATTATAGTAAGATTTCAGTAAGATTTGAGTGCTGGAGGCTCTCTTGGATGGGAACTTCTGTTCCCTGATTTTAAAGACGATTTGATAATAAGGCAAACCTGAATAAACGACAGTCTGGTCGACGGTCTAGTCGACCAGACTGTCTACTGCAGCTGAAGACTGTCGACCAGTCTTTGGTCAACCAGGGAATACATTGACATAAAATCATCCCCTTTGAGGCTTGAGATCGTGTAGACGGTGTTTGGATTGTTTAAAATATGGCTTGGAAAACATTTTTTTTTTTTCGGGACATTTAACGATGAGGCACAAATCAATTGCTTCGCATTTACTTTGCTGGGAAAAAAATCGAAGCTATATATATATATATATATATATATATATATATATATATATATATATATATATATATATATATATATATATATATATATATATATATATATAACTGAAAACTCACACCCCAGAAGTGACTCGAATCCATACTGCCAGATGCAATGCATCTGATGTACAGGATCCCTTAACCACCACTCGACCAACACGACCGGACAAAAGAGGATGGTAGCCGAGGCTAATTCCCCATCCCCCCGCCGGCACTCTGTTGGTAATCTTGGGCATAGTATTTTATCAAATCACCTCATTCTTTGGGGCACACGTGAGGAACACAAATGCGAACAAGCCTGAACGGTCTCCAGGCATATATGCAACTGAAAACTCACACCCCAGAAGTGACTCGAACCCATACTGCCAGATGCAATGCATCTGATGTACAGGATCCCTTAACCACTCGACCAACACGACCGGACAAAAGAGGACGGTAGCCGAGGCTAATTACCAACAGAGTACCGGCGGATGATAGTGGAGGATGATAGATCGGGAGAATCATTGATTACACTGTAATTGCTCTGAAGGATGATTGGTCTTTGAGAATGATTGATCGAGAGAATAATTGGCTGCGTGGAGAAGTAGTCACAGTACTGATGTATTGATTGTGTATTGATATAGCTTCGGGTTCACAGATTAAGTTGTGAGTTTACCAGTGAGTTTACCAATTAAACTTCAAGTTTAGTTGGTAAACTGTCAGAGTATTACAAGGTTGTGTATTACAAAGTATTACAGAGTATTATTTGTACTTGCAGACTCGAACTATTAGCTCCTGGACCCCGCCAATCTATTTTACCTTTATTATATGGCTGTGTACCTCTCATGGGAGTACTTCTGGGGTATGGGTGTATTAGAACGTCGTGAACGCACTGTATGGGTTAGTTGTATGCTAGGAGTTACAAAGGTGCTAAGCGTTGTAGTATATATGCTTGTGATGTTTTGAGAGCACTGGCTGAAGTGAGGGTGAGCTGATTGGGCAGTTAGTGCTTGAATGAGGTTTTTAGTGTTGTGGTGCTATGGAGAGAAGGCCTATAAATACATTGATGTATTTATTTGCGTATTAATAGAGCAAGGGCATTTGTCCCAATGTTTTTTTTGTTTTTTAACTTTTGATGAAAGTTTAATGTGAGCGTATTGGTGGAACTGTAAATGTTAGAGGGATTTTTTTTATTAATATATTGGTGGAGTTGTTAGTGAACTTCTTGTTATATACTGATATACAAGCTATATACTGATATACTGATATACAAGCTGATATACTTGTGACATTGTTGGTGTAGAGGTAAGGTTATGAGTATGTTTCTGTTATGACGAGTCTTTTGGATGAGTTGTGATGATATGGGTGTATCTTTGAGTACATTGGTTGGGTTCAGAGCCCCGAAGCACCTGTTTCTAGTGAAGTTGCAAGATTTTGTTTAAATTGACAATTTTGTCGCGATGGGTAAGCGAATTAGGCGAACTTTCAAAGCGTGGTTATGAAGGCCATGTATAGTTTACAAGGGTTTGTTGTAGTCAAGCAGCTTATGACGGTGCTGAGGGGAAGGGGAGGAGCTAGAGTAGATTTTGGAATAGAAATAAGTTTATTGAGGTATAAATACACACAAAGGGATGAGGTGCAGCAGGTTGGTGATTGGGTTTTGTGGTGACGTGGTGACTGCGAAGCAGGAAAGTGATTGGTACACACAAAGCGAAAGACAACGATCAATATGGACGGTGCAACAAGACTTTGCCCGAAATTCTGGTTATAATGAGGGGAAATCAAACCCTGCACGTCCGCCCTTCCGAAGCAATCGCTTCACTGATTCTTATTTCGACGGCCGGTGTCTTATAAAGCGCCTCCGATGCTGCATATCCTAGTCATGCTCGCTCTAACTACCCACTTCAGTTACCGCCAGACTTTGCTGAGTGACGGATGACTGGTGTAGTAATTGGTAGAGCTGTTGTGAGTGGCATTGTAATACTCTCTGGGGCCCCTCACCTGTGCACATGATGCTGCTTCTTGACCTGGTCTCGGAGAATGCTTTGTTCATTTCTCTTGATCTCACTTCGACAGTTCAGTACACAACACTGATGAATAATTTGCTTGTATTGAAACTTATCTTCAGTCTTCATCTATCTAGCAACAGCCTTTGACACTGTAAACACTAGAACAGCTTGCTGAAGAAGGTAAATTACTGAACTGTACAAAGCTTTGTCAAATTGAAGAACATATATTTTGTTTAATGACGTTAAAAACAGAGAGAGTAAATATTTATTTTGAACTGTGAACTCCACAAGGAGGTGTCCTCAGTCCCTTGTTGTTCAACGTTCTGATGTATAAACTTATCAAAGATCTTCCATCCAATAACGAACTCGCGTTCATTTATTATCCTGGTGATATTTGTTTACAGGCTGCCACCGAGCCTAGAATGTCAGTTCTGCTCGATACTGTTGCTACTAGACCTGAGGAAAGTGGTTGATACCTTACCTGATAGGTACGATACCTGACAGTGGACTTCTTATCTCTGTACAGAAAACTTGTGGTCTGATTCCATGCGCTATTCCACAACCCAATTATCATATTGACATTGTGCATTTGACAACAACAACATGTTATGATCAAACAATGATGCAATCTGCATTAAAATCTGCCTAGCTACCGCTTTGGATGGACGGTAGAGCGACGGTCTTGCTTCATGCAGGTCGGCGTTCAATCCGCAACCGTCCAAGTGCTTGGAGACCATTCGTTTTCCACCCCGTACCATCCCAAATCCTTATCCTGACCTCTTCCCAGTGCTATATAGTCGTAATGGCTTGGTGCTGTCACAGAAGGCCGAAGGGGAAGGAATTATGACAGGATAATTCCTTCCCCTTCGGCCTAGCCGTTCTTAGCTAAGGCTTATGTCGTGAGTACACAGCCAGAGTCTTGTATCATCTTGCAACTTAGGATGTACATTAAACCTGTAGTTGAAATGCTGACGAAGGTGTTTCCTGAGTTCTTGCTGATGGTCTGGCGTCTTCCGGTGCTGGGTGTGCGTGTTCAAGCTTCATAAACACATTGTTGAAGCTCTATTGCATGCATCTTAGGAGTAAAAACCAATGCTTCAACACCGATCATATTGGCTCGCTGAACATAATCGGTCTTGAAAGAAGAAGTGATCTAATACAATAATTTACCATTATATAATGACGACTTATATTGAATTTTGTAACTAGCTCATCAAGATTGTAACTTGCTTAGCTAAATGAATTGTGGGGTTCAGTCCCTGAGCCCATTATGTGCCTCTGTAACCCTTTCCACAAGTTGGGTATGGGGTGCATAATAAATGAACTAAACTAAAAACATTATATAACAAAAAAATCCTGCAAATCTTGGCTCGGCATGAAAGAACATCACCAGGAGAAAGTGCAAAGTCAAGATGACGATACAGCACTAGTAAGGGATATGAGGAATGAATTAAGGAACGGCTACTAACTATCTACACTATCAGCAATCGAACGGCCACCCTTTAAGAAGCAAAGCCCTCGCTATACCCACCAGCTCAAATGAATCCACAATCTTGACTCAGAAAAAACCTTGATATTGCAAAAAATTAAAAAAAAAAAACTTATCCAAAAAATAAGTTTATCCAACTTATTGCAAAAAATTAAACTTATCCTCCAACGATGGTTTTTAACCTATAGTCAAACGATTTTGCCCATTTGTCTCCGCCTCCACCGGGGATCGAACGGTGAATAACGCCCCAGTATTATGCCACATTGTTTCAGAGAACAGGAGTCACTTACGTACAGGAAAATTAACCCATGCACAACATTGAGATGGGGGACTCTAAGATGACATTTAGATCACCGTCTTGCTATAGTATTCGGACAAAACCCATATCCTGGATAGGAGTGAAAGTGCATTCCTTGAAGGTCACTACACCAATTCTTCACCTTATAACTACCATTGCTTTGTAGCTTCAAAGCCTACCGATGTCCCCAAGGGAGAAGTGGTTATCTTGAGGTTATCTTGAGATGATTTCGGGGCTTAGTACCCCCCGCGAGCCGGTCCTTGACCAGGCCTCCACCCCCAGGAAGCAGCCGTGACAGCTGACTAACTCCCAGGTACCTATTTACTGCTAGGTAACAGGGGGCATCAGGGCGAAAGAAACTGCTCATTATTTCTCGCCAGCGCCCGGGATCGAACCCAGAACCACAGGAACACGCGTCCAGTGTTCTGTCCACTCATCCACCGGCTCCCTAGTGGAACACAAGCGGAACACTAGCTCGCCAATCCTCAACCCTAACCAGTTGACAACCAGCATAATGGATGGTGGGATTATACCCGGTCGGTCTCGGTATTATATATACCTCAGTTAAACGAGCCTGACCACCGCAAGCTCATCAAAACTCTTCTGGATTGTGATCGTGAAAGCGGCAGAGGTCAACACAAGACAAGCTTTAGAATTAAGCTTTAGGATAAAGCATTATGATACACCTCAGATAACAGGTGTCAGACTATGAGCAAGAATCAGCGTGCTCCACCAGCCCCTTATATCCGTCCCAGCCCGAGATAATTGTCACATATACACACACACACACACACACTAGTAGTAGGCATACATCAGTCATAGGAGACTAGGGAGGTGGGCTCTGGTTGTCGGTTTGGAGTAGCCTCTCCAGGGGGTAAAAGCCAGGGTAGGTTGATACGGGGAAGAAGCTGTTACCCAAGCAGCAGGTTCCCCCCCCCCCCTCTCTCTCCACGGCGCCGAAAGTCTCCAATGGAAAGGCAAACGCCAATACGATTGGTTCCAGTGCCACCGCAGAAACTGTCAGAGCGAGAGTGATGACACACACTATATATATATATATATATATATATATATATATATATATATATATATATATATATATATATATATATATATATATATATATATAATATATATATATATATATATATATAGTGTGTGTGTTGTGTGTGTGTTGTGTGTGTGTTGTGTGTGTGTTATGTGTGTGTTTGTGTGTACTCACCTTGTTCTGCTTGCGGGGTTTGAGCTCTGGCTCTTTGGCCCCGCCTCTCAACTGATGTAAAGGTTCCTGAGCCTACTGGACTCTATCATACCTACACTTGAAACTGTGTATGGAGTCAGCCTCCACCACATCACTGTCTAATGCATTCCACCTGTTAACTACTCTAACACTGAAAAAGTTCTTTCTAACGTCCCTGTGGCCCATCTGTGTGTCAGAGAGAGACGCAACAGGAATAAATGTAGAACAAATTGATTTTTTCAAGTGTACGAAAATCATTTGTTGCTGATTGGGCTGCGTGCCATGCTACCCAACAGTCTCACTCTGGCTTGGCACCCCTTCCCTGGCTAGCACGGTGCTAGCCCAGGCACTTCACGCCTCGTAAAAGCCGACCATGCGGTAGACACATGACTTAACACAGCGGGCAAAGCTCGCCCTATAGAACAGCAGAGGCTGAACCCACCGTCTGTACTCTTATCCAAGGAAAAAAGGGAGAGAGTTCAGTGAACAACGCAAGCAGCGGTACAGGTCACGTTTGGCTGCTTGTACAGCGGCCTTAACAGTCTTGTTCAGACTTAATGACTGCTCTGCTCGCGGCGTGCACCCGGGAGAAGCGATGGCCCGCAAGCCTCCCCAGACACCGAACACTTCCACAGGCAAACCAAAGAAGCACAAGGGTAGCCAGTTTGCTGCTTCAGTATCTCAGTGTCGCGAGCCTGCAGGCAAATGCCTTCTGTGTCGTGGACAAGTTCCTCACCTCTACAGAGCTCATGGAAGGTTTTGACAAGTAATCACCAAATATATATGAACTCAGTTAAGCTGTACCACACTATAGCAAATAGATAAATCATGAAAAAAATGGTATGGTAGAATAAAATACTAAACACATCGTTATGGATAATAATCAAGAGCCTTTCAGCCTTTCTGAATATATATTATTCTCTTCTCACAGGCTTTGGGTCTCCTCCAGTATTTGCAGATGTGGCGTCTCTATATTTCAAATTTCCCGTATAGTCTCAATATTTACACACAGATGCAGTACGTAATTGTGTTCCTGAAGGATCCGAGACCTTTGGTCCATGAGGTAGAGTGCAAGGAGCTTCCTCAAGGATCTGGGTTCTAGGCTCATCGAAACAACAAGAGACCCAAGAGCGGCGAGCTTCCTTTTCCAGCGCCTCATTGTAGCTATCCAGAGGGAGAATGCCGGCTGCATCCTCGGTTCCTACCCGGCGTCGGAGGAGTTCGAAGAAATGTACAGCTTGAAGGAAAGAACCTTTTTTACTTTTAAATGTTCATTGTTAGTATTCGGTCAGTTTTGGTATTAAATTATAAAAAAGGGGGTGGGGAATAAATACTCATTGGGCCCATCTGGGGACTGTCAGCCCCAATGAACTCAATATATTGGCAAGACAACAACATTCCTTTCAAGACGCATAACAATGCACAAACAGCAAGGTCCAATAATGGAACATATAGTGTCCCACACATAACCAAATCAGCAACAGTGACATCCTGACAAATACCACCAAAATACTCAACAAATACAGCGACAATAAAAGACTGGACATTTGGCGAGTCATTATACAGCAAACAAACCAACTATCAACAGCCAAGTAACATCAAATTACACTCGGCCATCATCAAAAACACGACGCAACATTCAAAAACATCGCAACATCGAAAAACATTTACCCAGCGATCATGGAAACATATAGGAAATTGGTGAGGTGAAATGGGCCAGTTGATCTATAAGTGAGGTGTTTCACCTTCACCTCATACCTGGTTATATATCCTGCAACACTGAAACTTGCAACTATTTGAACTCTTGATTCCAAGTAAAATTGGCAAAAGGAACATTAGAGAGTTAATTTTTAGACTTCTTTCTAAAGAAAGTGAAGAAAAATAGAGAAGATTCGTGCTAGAATCGTTGATCTCACCTTTTTCTGTCATATTCAATAATACACACATTATATATGTATATATATATATATATATATATATATATATATATATATATATATATATATATATATATATATATATATATATTTGTTGATTTTTTTGCACACGTTACCCTGGACTGGAGATCGTAAGTCACAGACAATCTAGAACATTACGCATGGTTCAACTTTGCGTAAGTAGAGAGGAAAAAATTACCTCAATTATAGCAACACGAGGGAAAATGTTTCTTGTAATTCTCAAGAAATTCCGTCAAGATTGTTTACAATTGCTTGTTTGGGAGCGGAAGGTCGGAGGGTGTGGCTATGGTTAGGTGGGGGGTGGGGGGGTGGAGAAGGCGTGGCAGGGCTAGGTTGGTTAGTTAGTGTAGGGAAATAGAGAGAATAATGGATGTGAGGAAGGAGTTTGGTTAGGATGAAGGAGGAGGAAGGAGGTGGATAGGTACTCTCCTACAGGAGAGTACCTATCCAGAGAGTCTATGCGCGTACACATACGAATTAATGTGTTGGGTATTCCCTCCATTCACAGTTTGCCTTGCTAGAGTCCGCAGCAGTTCTCAGGTTCCATAATCCACACCCCACACAAACTCAGACAAATGAATGTCTATCTACGACCATGGATGAGATTGAACACAATTTACTACATTTGCGTTACACTTTCAGGTCTCTAACAGCATCCGATAACCGGACAAGCAAAGCTCCTGTATGATATAAGATATCACATATTCTTTGCGGAATATTTTGGAATCTCTCTCTCTCTGCCTAGTTAATATAGTTTAAGATCTGTATAAGACGATGCTGCACTTGGCTTGTGGCTGCATTCAGGCTGCTTGCGGCTGCATTCAGGCTGCTTGCGGCTGCATTCAGGCTGCTTGCGGCTGCATTCAGGCTGCTTGCGGCTGCATTCAGGCTGCTTGCGGCTGCATTCAGGCTGCATTCAGGCTGCTTGCGGCTGCATTCAGGCTGCTTGCGGCTGCATTCAGGCTGCTTGCAGCTGCATTCAGGCTGCTTTCGGCTGCATTCAGGCTGCTTTCGGCTGCATTCAGGCTGCTTGCGGCTGCATTCAGGCTGCTTGCGGCTGCATTTAGCAATAAATCTTGCACATAGTTATATAATTTCTTATCCATCTGGTAACAGAGCTCAACGAACTGGATAATGAGCACAGTGACACACATTACACTACGTGACAGTTTCTTCTACTACTAAAACACCACCTTGCTTGACCTTCGCTTTTAGTGACAAATTTTTCAGAGCTGCCCCATCACCGAGTCACAACTGCCCACGTCCCACTCAGCCACGGAGAGGCACCAGCTAAAGAAAGGCCACCACTTCACAACCCTTGACCCCCCCGCCCCCCCACTCACAACACATTTTGAGCAGAAACACTCAAATACTTTTGGAAGCAATAATCATCATGGATTGGAGGGAGTGATTGGCGGATGTTGTTAAGGATCAGGAGGTGGGGGTGGGTGAAGGTTGGGGAAATTGGGGGATTGGTTGTGGGGGAGGGTTGATTGGGATTGGGGAGGGTGGGGGTCCCTGATTGGGGGGTCTGTGCTGTTACTGAGCATTTTGGGAATGTGAAAACGTGTTCGTTGAGATTAATAATGATTCTTGTTTGGGGTCTCTTGGAAGAGCTCTGTTGCCTCTACACTGAGAGTTCTTCAGCTTCTACACTGAGAGTCACGCCTCTACACTAAGAGTCCAGACTTTCCTAACCCCAAGCATCAGACCTCCAATCTTGGACAGAAAGACATTGAATTTTACAAATATATATAGATTACGTGGTTATGTTTCAGACATAATAACATTGGATATCACAATGATATTGGTGCTATTGAAGAATTACATGATGACTAATAATGATACAATGATCATTATTAATAATGTTTTCAATATTATTATTATTTGCATTAATTATTAATAATGAATTAATTGAAGTTGTTATTGTAATTTTACTGTAAATATGAATAAATTATAAAACAATGCTAACATAATATGATGATATAGATATCAACAGTTATGTTGTATAATGAAAGTCAGGACTTGTAGTTCCTGTTGTATAAGGAAAGTGAAGAGTAGCGTTCCCTGTTATATAAGGAAAGTGAAGAGCAGTGTTCCCTGTTATATAAGAAAAGTGAAGAGCAGTGTTCCCTGTTGTATGAGGAAAGTGAAGAGTAGTGTTCCCTGTTAGGAAAGTGAAGAGCAGTGTTCCCTGTTATATAAGGAAAGTGAAGAGCAGTGTTCCCTGTTGTATGAGGAAAGTGAAGAGTAGTGTTCCCTGTTAGGAAAGTGAAGAGCAGTGTTCCCTGTTATATAAGGAAAGTGAAGAGTAGTGTTCCCTGTTATATAAGGAAAGTGAAGAGTAGTGTTCCCTGTTAGGAAAGTGAAGAGCAGTGTTCCCTGTTATATAAGGAAAGTGAAGAGTAGTGTTCCCTGTTAGGAAAGTGAAGAGTTGTGTTCCCTGTTATATAAGGAAAGTGAAGAGCAACGTTCCCTGTTGTATGTGTGGGGGGGGAAAGTGAACGGTTGAGGTATCTGTTGTACAAACTAGATGATCACATCATCACCATTGCAAAAAAAAAATAACTCGAGGTTTGGTAGAGTGTGCAATACTGACCTCTTGCACGCCTCACCACACACACACATTGCTAAGCGTTTTATGCGATCGTAAATACAGCAATGGAAATGAGCACACGAGGCACATCTTGCAATGTTTCCTTCCAGACGCCCAGGCGGAAAAACGTTCAGCAAATTTTTCCTGTATTCTGTGCCGGGGGGACCCGGCCGTTTGGGTGGCTCCTGTATTCTGTACTCTGACAGGGGAAGTGAAGATATTAATATCTGTGTTAAGACAGTTTAATAATGGTTATTGACAGCAGGTTGGCGATAAAAGTTGTGATTTGCCTGCTGTGTTATGCTGCTGTTCTCTGCTGGGTTGTTGACGTCAGCGCTGTTATTGTGAGTTATAATTCTCGCACTCATAACCTGTTGACCTGTGACTGGTCAATATCATTCTGGCAATGGGCTGATATTGTGTATAAGTGATGTCCTCTCTAAGATGAAGACTTGCTGATTGTGCAATGTCAGGTGACTTGAAAGACGTGTTCCTGCCAATATATTGAGAGAATTGAAAACGCCAACACAGCATTCTCTTAGACAACTCAGTCTAGCACAGCAGCACCTAACACGACGTCACCTACACTGCACCCTCTAACTCAGCATCTAACACAGCACCATATAACACAGCATGGATCACACAAGACAATTTAACATAGCAGCATCTAACACACACATCACAGTCTAACACAGCACAATCTAACAGATTATCAACTAACACAGCACCAAATACAAACATAACACTATCGACCAAAACAGGGCAGTTTCAACATGTCTTTCCACACCGCTTCCTAAACTACTGATACATAAAGTGTGTCTAGTCCACGCGATTACAACCCCTCCACTCCCCCCCCCCCCCCACAACCCCTACATGTATATCTTTTCACCGTTACTGCAGATACTCTGCTGCTGCCACAGATACAGCTGTTAATGTTGCTATTGGTATTACCATGCTGTTGCTGCAAATGAATATCTTTTTGCTGCTGCTGCAAATGAATATCTTTTTGCTGCTGCTGCAAATGAATATCTTTTTGCTGCTGCTGCAAATGAATATCTTTTTGCTGTTGCTGCAAATGAATATCTTTTTGCTGTTGCTGCAAATGAATATCTTTTTGCTGTTGCTACGTATTATATATCGCTGCTAGTGTTGCTGCTACAGCTTCACGAGGAATATTTGTGCAACTGCTGTTATTATAGATAATGTTGCTACGTCACTATTATTGCGACCTTACTTGGTAAACAAGAGCCGTGCGGGGCCGATATCCGCTAATGCCATTCCGCTCCGAGCGAGCGGTCTCTCGTTGCATAGAAAACTATGCAACAGGTAATTCTGGAGGACTGTTCCAAACAGTGAAGTGGGGTGAGAGTGACGCCAGACGAGCTGGTGAGTGTAACCTTCCATAACTTTCTGTGTTATTGTCAGAAGTAATGTTAAGAGACATAACCTCCCAGACGCAGGTTCGAATCCTCGTCACTGCCCTTGTGGATTTGTTCTAATGTTAAGAGACTTCCCCGTATGTGTATCACGACCTCTACAGCTACTCCTCCTTGTGACTCCTTCACGACGTACCCTAAGAAGGAGGAGGAGGAGGAGAAGGAGAAAGAACAGCGGTGAAGGGAAGAGTAGGAGAAGAAAAGAGGTAGTAGGAAATAGGAGTAGGAAGAAAGGAGAAAATACCGATATTAAAGATCTTTAAATATGAGTAAGACGAGAAGTTAGTTGATAAGTAACTTCTCTCGGTGATGAGACAGAGATTATTGGCACTTAGAGAAATAACGAGCCAAAAAAAGGAAGATTAAGCTGAAACAATAACACGAAAGAAAGAGTATACTGAGAGAACCAGGGAAGAGAGAGAGAGAGGAAGATTAAGCTGAGATAAAGGAAGAGAATGCTGAAGGAAACAGTGCAGAGAGAGATAGGAAGAATATGCTGAGAGAAACCAAGGACTGGAGTGAATTGAAATTGAAATTGAAATAAGTTTATTGAGGTAAAATACACTCAAAGGGATGAGGTAGCTCAAGCTATTCTCACCCCGTTCAGTACATCGTGTTAATACATACATATAAACACATCACAAACAATAAACATATTACCAAACATTCTGAGAGATAAACATCAACATTTCCTAGGAGTGAAGATACGAGTAAGCAGACAGAAGAGCAGCTGGAAAGAGAAGAATGTAACAGACTAATTGGCTTACATCTCTGTCATTTCCTCAGGAACATAAGTTGGACGATAGACAGAGCATCTGACAGATCTTAGCGGAAGGAAGACGTTTGCACCATGACAGGGAGACCCGCCAACCGGTCAATACAGAGCTAAACACACACTAAATCAAAGCCTTTTCTTAAATTTTTAATGGAACTGCCAAGAGATAATTTCTCAACGATCTACAATTGTTTGTTAACGGCAGCTAAAACAATTTATTAATAAATGGATTGTTGTATACTCAATTTTTCTTTATAATGAATGAACAATGAATTACTGAATTTTTTCTAATCTTTAGATCCAAAACAACTTTGTATGGCGTGAAAATGTGTTTACACATTAATACACAATACAAAATGTGTATTACACATTACACTACTCCATCGACACCTTGCAAATCAGCAAAATCATGAAAACCAAACAGAAATTTACATTACAACAAACATTCCACATTGTATAACAAGTAGTAAATGCACGAAACCAGTGCATCATCATCGGACGACATCGTGGCTACACACCTCACTTTATCTCCCGCCTCAGCTTGCGAAGCCCAATCCCACCAAGATCTGTTTTGTTTACACTATTCATCTGTTGTAAACAAACTCCCCCGCCCCCCTCCGTCTACCCTTGCCCCACACACAGGCATGAAATGTAAGTGCTTCCGTTGTAGCAAAGCTTGATAGATACAACGTGTGCAAAAATATTCCCAACACGAAGCGGTGCTCAAGCGGCGGTCAAGATATACAGCTTAGTGGCCTCTCTGGGGGAGTGGGGGGTGGAGGGAGGGGGTTAAAGAGCACATATGTCTGTCAGGCAGAGTGACAGTCCTTAAGATGACGTGTATTGATAAGGGTTGCAGACGTTTCAGTTTTATGAGTTTAAGCTTGCTTCTTCAGGAGGCCTTTTTTTTACTAATGCTTGCGCATCATGCATGCATTATAGTTCATGCCTTCAGCACTACATCCTCCCATCTAACAGTTTATTGACGTTCGAATTCTTTGATGAAGTTAACCTCAAAGTCATCAATTGACTTGAGAATGGTCCAGGACGGACCGAAACGTCGTCGTCCCTGCACTTTCTAGTGTGTGGTTTAGTCAACATATTTCAGCCACGTTATTGTGACTCCTCGTTTACTTAGTCATCGATGGAGGTAGTTTCTACAATGTGTTCTCTCAGTCCATTGGACTTGTTGGATACCAGTAAATTGAGTATCTTATTACATTTGTTTTCCAGCTTCCATTTGTGTCCTCTCGTCCTAGTTTTTCCCGATTGAAAGAGACCATTTTTGTATTCAGCTTCTCGATTTTCCTTAGTATTTTATAAGTTGTGATCATATCTTCTCTGTTTCTTCTCTAGAGTGTAAGATTTAATTCTCTTAAGCTGGCCTCGTTGATTAATCATCTTTGTTCTGGCATTAATTATGCTACAAACTTCTACACTTTTTCAATTTTAGGTTTTGTGGTTCGCAGGATGCGGATTCCGGTATTCTTTAAGGCTGTAGGGGTTGTCTTGAGAGAGTCCTTATCTATATTTTTAATAGCTGTTCTAACACTTTCTAGACAACTATACACGGCTGATATTGCCCTGTTAGTGGGCCTCTAGTGATAGTGTGGAAATAATATTGACTCCCAAATATTTATTTTTATTCCGAGTCCTGCAGTTATATTTTCCTTATGGTCTAGGTTTTATCTTGAATTCTCTCTCCATTTCCCCATCTTGATTACTTTACTATTGTTAAGACTGAACTCTCAACAGCCATTTGTCAGCCTATGCCAGGAGGCTGTTAAGGTCTTTTGGTAACTCTCTAGTCTTCCTCGGGTTTTAAGTTCATTAACTGCGTCTTTATTTATTGACATTTACGAATGTACTTCATTTCGAGCATAAAAATATAGTAAGCTCAATCCAAGGATGCTGTCGAAGTGAGATCTCCAAGGATGCTGTCAAAGTGAGATCTACAAGGATGCTGTCGAAGTGAGATCTCCAAGGATGCTGTCGAAGTGAGATGTCAAAGGATGCTGTCAAAGTGAGATCTCCAAGGATGCTGTCAAAGTGAGATCTCCAAGGATGCTGTCGAAGTGAGATCTCCAAGGATGCTGTCGAAGTGAGATGTTAAAGGATGCTGTCGAAGTGAGATCTCCAAGGATGCTGTCAAAGTGAGATCTCCAAGGATGCTGTCAAAGTGAGATCTCCAAGGATACTGTCAAAGTGAGATCTCCAAGGATGCTGTCAAAGTGAGATCTCCAAGGATGCTGTCAAAGTGAGATCTCCACCAGGCATAAATCCAAACAGTTAGGGTGACAGGTGCCCCTGTATACGATAGCAAGAATCGGTTAAGGCCCATGTGTTCGAACACTTTACAAACACACACTTTTAGAGACATGAGTCTCTCTAATTATCTCAATGTGGTTTGCGATTACGAACGAAGACACTCTTAGTCCAAGCATCAGGTAATGGTTCTTCAGTTAAACACCTTCGGTATGACTCAAGTGGATCTCTTGGTACTTGTGCGACAAATCTCAGTAAACTGAATGTATTACCGTCCTCTCCAGGAGTACCTGAATGAAGTACCGTTCTCTCCAGGAGTACCTGAATGCATTACCGTCCTCTCCAGGAGTACCTGAATGAAGTACCGTCCTCTCCAGGAGTACCTGAATGTATTACCGTCCTCTCCAGGAGTACCTGAATGAAGTACCGTTCTCTCCAGGAGTACCTGAATGTATTACCGTCCTCTCCAGGAGTACCTGAATGAAGTACCGTTCTCTCCAGGAGTACCTGAATTGTAGTACCCTCTTCTCAATCTTCAATGCACGATTTAACTCCCCATTCAGTTACATCATTATAAACTGACACGTCAATACCTGCACTCGCAGGAGTGATGTCTCGATGTCTGCTGGAGCGTGTAGTGATGTTTGTTTTGTATTTGAATTGGAAGTGAGAGAAAGTTTCATACTGATGGCCATTGATCAAGAAGTGATTGGTTGTTCTAGTGGGCTGTGGTGTAATTGTTTGGTTGTTCTAGTGGGCTGTGGTGTAATTGTTTGGTTGTTCTAGTGGGCTGTGGTGTAATTGTTGGGTTGTTCTAGTGGGCTGTGGAGTAATTGTTGGGTTGTTCTAGTGGGCTGTGGTGTAATTGTTGGGTTGTTCTAGTGGGCTGTGGTGTAATTGTTCGGTTGCTCTAGTAGGCTGTAATGGTTTGGTTGGGGAGTTTCTAGAAATGTTTCGCATAATTTTTCCAACTTCAAGAAGTAATATTTGTTCGTTTATACTCTAGTCTGGTGGCATACCTCTGAATATTCTCTAACTTTATCTTGTATTTGACAAGATATGGACTCAAGGCTGTAGTTGCATACTCCATGATTGGTCTGACATATGTGGTATACAAGGTTCTGAAGGATTCCTTACACACGTTTCTAAAGGCAATTGTTATGGTGGTCAATGTAACATACGCCGCTGATGATATTTTGTGTTTTTGATTCGTTTATATATATCTTCAATCTGCTATTTACTCGTTCATGTTCTTTAATAAATACGGAGCCAAGGACCCACATGGGTGATCGTATAACCAGCCATCCTAATAGAACGTCGTATTTTGACGTATACTCTACCTAATTTCTGTGAATATTATGCAATATGTATTAGGCCAGTTATTCAGCTGCCAACACGCTTTATTTCCTATTGTATTTTCTTCAAACCCCCTAATGCATAAAGTAGGCTGAAAACTTTAACAAACACATCTTCAGCCCCCCCACCCCCTCCCTTGGACGCAAAGCCCCCCTCCCTCGGACGCAAAGCCCCCCCTTTGGACGCAAAGCCCCCCTCGGACGCAAAGCCCCCCCCCCCCCTTCAGACGCAAAGCCTCCCCCCCCCCCCCCCTCCATCGGACGCAAAGCCCCTAAAGAGGGCACCAGTGGGTTTAGACGACACCTCCTTCGGCGATCAACTATCGGTGTAATTCAGAATATTCATCACTTTACGTCAGTTTCGCGATGATACTGATTAATAATTTATCAAACGTGTTTGATGATTGTAGTAAGCCTTTGAGGTCGAGTATATCGAGTATATTTAATATAATTAATGATTTTAACAAAGCTGGCTCAATTAAGGCAATATTTTCAATATGTTTATTCAAGGTATCAATTGAATTATTTTTTCTTCGAAATTTCCGGGTAATTTGCTTTAGATATTAGTCGTTCATCTTATCAATGTGACAAATGACAGCTTCTGGGGAATGAAGGTCTTTAAAGGCCCGTTAAGCGGAGGAAAATCAAGTCACAGCCTCGAACCTGTGCCAGGTCAGTCCACGAGGGGATCACCATAGCCTGTGCTACTTGGAACTATTTGTTCCCAATAGCTAAATCTTAAACAACAACAAAGGAAAACTTCACTAGTGTTATGTTCTACTTTCTCCTTACCTTGTGCATGTCCGCTCCCTCCTGTGTGGTGTCTCTCTCTCAGTCCTTGGGAGTCTGGAATTGTGGGACCTCCTCCCCTGCCTACCACACCCACGGAAGTCTCTCTCTCTCTCTCTCTCTCTCTCTCTCTCTCTCTCTCTCTCTCTCTCTCTCTCTCTCTCTCTCTCTCTCTCTCTCTCTCTCTCTCTCTCTCTCCAAGCTCAGACTGCCAATGTTATCGATTCCAAGTATGTTATGTTATCATAAATAGTAAATTTATGCCATTTATGCCATAAATTTCAGCCATGTTATCATAAATAATATTGGAAATGAGTACTAATACATCACCATAAACCCCCTCATATATATATATATATATATATATATATATATATATATATATATATATATATATATATATATATATATATATATATTAGTATATTTTGGTAGCAGTCTTTCCTGTAGACATATATTATTAAATATGACCGAAAAAGTAAGATTAATAATTCTAACACGAATTTTCTCAATCTTTCGTACATTTCGCTTCACTGTTGGAGGTAAATCAAAAATCAATTCTCCAAAATTCATTTTTATTTCTAGTCTGACGCGACACGAGCGCGTTTCGTAAAACTTATTACATTTTCAAAGACTTTAGTTCACAAATACACAACTGAATAGACTTACGCATCTCTGATTTTATATCTACATTTGAGTGAGATGGAAGGGGTGATGTGGCATTAACACAAGACAGAACAAGATGTGGTATTAATAGGGTATTAATTTCATCAACACAAGACAGAACAGGAGTATTAATAGGGTATTAATTTCATCAACACAAGACAGAACAGGAGTATTAATAGGGTATTAATTTCATCAACACAAGACATTGTTTCGTGTTCTGTCTTGTGTTGATGAAATTAATACCCTATTAATACTCCTGTTCTGTCTTGTGTTGATGAAATTAATACCTTATTAATACCACATCTTGTTCTGTCTTGTGTTAATGCCACATCACCCCTTCCATCTCACTCAAATGTAGATATAAAATCGGAGATGCGTAAGTTCTATTCAGTTGTGTATTTGTGAACTAAAGTCTTTGAAAATGTAATAAGTTTTACGAAACGCGCTCGTGTCGCGTCAGACTAGAAATAAAAATGAATTTTGGAGAATTGATTTTTGATTTACCTCCAACAGTGAAGCGAAATGTACGAAAGATTGAGAAAATTCGTGTTAGAATTATTAATCTTACTTTTTCGGTCATATTTAATAATATATATATATATATATATATATATATATATATATATATATATATATATATATATATATATATATATATATATATATATATATATATTCTTAAAGACTGCAGGAAGCAACGAAGATCTCGTAGAGAAATAATACATCAAAAACGGAACAACATCGCTGCCTCGTTAGTTCATTAGGACGGACTGCGAACCACAACACAGGATTTGCTCTGTTCACTAGCGTTAGCGGTGAAATACTTGAAACAAACATGTGAATGTTATTCACTGTGGCAGAAGCAGGTGTCTAGCAACAAGGAGGCCCGCCTTGCCAGTGGCAGACACAGTCGTAGGTGTAGCACAGCTCTCGTTCAGAAACGAGCTGCTACCCGCCAAACACACACCGAAACTACGACGTTGGTACAACGTTCGAACAAGTTTTTAACACCTCCTAACCAGTTATAACAACCAATATAGCAAGTTGTAACAACGTTCTAATACGTCATAAACACGTTAAGCCAAGATGTAACAACTTTATTACAAGTTGTAACAAGCGGAAAATAGAGACAGTTTCGGTTTGTGTTTCCAGGGTTATACGAAGCATACTAGCTACTGGAAGCATTCTAGCGAGAGACAGGATGTTCGTACGAGCGAAATTATACGAACTCTTCAGATGACACAAACAACGAATCTTGTACCTCGTGCAGGGGAACACGGAGCAACACCTGGGCCCAGATTCACGAAGTAGTTACGCAAGCACTTACGAACGTGTATATCTTTCCTCAATCTTTGACGGCTTTGGTTACATTTTTTAAACAGTTTACAAGCATGGAAATTTCGCAATCAACTGTTGTTATTGTTATAAACAGCCTCCTGGTGCTTCGGAGCTCATTAACTATTTAATAATTGTGAACAAAGCCGCTAAAAGATTAAGAAAAGATGTACAGGTTCGTAAGTGCTTGCGTAACTGCTTCGTGAATCTGGCCCCCTGGTGTCCTTAACAGATACTCAGTTCTCATCACCAAGGAAGAAAGCTTCATTAACTGAGAGTGCATACAATCAGTATAGGCACCAAAGACACAAAATACAATCGAACACCAATTAGGCAACTTGAGGCATTGTATTACCACCTGTAATACAATAGCATACAATCAGGTAAAGCTTTAATACCTGACATACCTGGCGACACCTTGCCTGCACAGGGGTGTGTGTGTGTGTGTGTGTGTGTGTGTGTGTGTGTGTGTGTGTGTGTGTGTGTGTGTGTGAGTGTGTGTGTGTGGGACTCATAAACAACTGTCACGACATGACAGTAACAGTAACGCCAACAGTGTCAGCATCAGTAACAACAGTAAAACCAACAGTAACAACAGCAGCAGAAACAGCAGCAATAAACAAGTCACGCGAGGCTAGAAAGCCATTCAAGTAGCAAAAAAAAAAACTAATGAACTAATTTAGAAAACTAATATTAGGCAGTGCTTCCACGTACTTAAGAGGTGAGAGACTGAGAGGGTCAGGTGTTTGTAGACCATTACGAATGTAATTACCTGCAACAGATGCCTGGCCCTGTTCTGGCAGTACTGTTGACCCCTCGTGTGACCCCTGACATGAACCACACACCACCTTAGTCAACCACACTACCTTAGTGACCCCCCATACCAACTTAGTGAACCACACCAACTTAGTGAACCACACCACCTTAGAGGGGCCCAGAAGAATGAGAGGCAGTAACGAGCCAGCTTCACTTGACCCTAAACGATTCACCCAAAAACGATTAACCCTAAAACGAATCACTCTAAACGAGTCAGACATAAGGGAAGTCAAACTAGAATTCCCCTTGGGAATGAATATCCACAGTGGAACAACATTCGTGTATCTGGTGGAAGTAGGAATGACCTGCCTAAGGAACAGACCAGAAGGTAAAGGACTAAAGACGAAATTATGATGAGATAAGAAAATACCCAATAAGATTACAGTGGAAACCTCAGAGAAAAGATTGTACAAGATATAATACATCAGTGAGAAGGGTCATGAGGCAGAAAACTGGTTTATCCCGGCCGAAAGGGGGAATCCACAAGAGCCGTGATGAGGGTTCGAACCTATGTCCGAGAGGATCCCAGACGCTGCCTTAATCGACTGTGCTACGACATGGTAAAAAGAATTGTAACCGGGAGTTCAGCTGATCTCACACGGATGGATCCTGTGTCTTGGAGAGTCTGCAAACTATTTTGCAGTTTACAACAAACTATTTTGAGTAGGGAGATCTGAGACTGGCGAGATATCACGTGCGGAGTGCCACAAGGCACTGTACTCGGACCCATCTTATTTCTGATTAACGAAAACGATCTTCCAGAGGGTGTAGACTCATTCCTCATTCCTGTTTGTTGACGATGCTAAAATTATGAGAAGGATTAAGGCCGAGAGAGATAGCAACGGACTTAAAGATGACCTGGACAATCTGAAGAAATGAATCAACAATTTGGACACTTGAGTTAAACTTTATAGTAAGTGTAACGTAATGAAAATAGGTGTAGGGAGTAGGAGGCTGGACAATTGGGTGGGATGAAGTCCTATGTAAATCAAGAAGCAGAAAGATCTCGGGATTAATATCAAACCGAACCTGTCCTCTGAAGACCATATCATAAGCATATCATCATCGGCATATGCTAGGTTAGCCAATATAAGAACTGCCTTTAGAAAATCTTGTAAGGAATCATTCAGAACCTCTGTACCACGGATATCAGACCAATCCTTTAGTACACGGCTCCAGCGTGGAACCCATATCTAGTCAAACATAAGACGAAGTTAGAGGAAGTTCAGAAGTATGTACCGGGGCTGAAAGTTATGAATTACAAGGAAAGGCTTCTGGAATTCGACCTCTCGTCACTGGAAGACAAAAGTGTACTGATACCTGTTTAAATTAACATGCGATCTGTATATTATGTCATATCACTTCGTATACTCTCGGTCAATTATCTCTTGAATTGTTGACCAGACCACACACTAGAAGGTGAAGGGACGACGACGTTTCGGTCCGTCCTGGACCATTCTCAAGTCGATCTCAAGTCACAATCGACTTGAGAATGGTCCAGGACGGACCGAAACGTCGTCGTCCCTTCACCTTCTAGTGTGTGGTCTGGTCAACATTCTTCAGCCACGTTATTGTGACTCATCGCCTGCATCTCTTGAATTAACATTATACACTGTCCACCAGTGTATAATGTTATACATTATACACTGGTGGACAGTGTATAATGTATAACATATACACCACCTCGTCAAAGCAGACAACTTTGACGATGTCTGTCTTCTTCCTCATCCACCAGAGTAGACAACTCTGACAAGGTCAACCGCTCATCATCCATCAGACCTCCTCATCATCCACCAGACAAGGCAGCATTACTGAGGGCAGCGTCCCTGGTCACCTCAGCGTCTCTAGAATTTTTGTATAATTTCAATCAGGAAAAAATATTGCAGCTGTTTATGCTATAATAATTATTTGGTATCATGTTAATATATCCTGAGGTGATTGGATTAATCTCGACTGGATGAGTAACCTTTAAACCGACTTTCTCTCTCATTCTAGTTTCAGTAACTCTGCAACTGTCTATAAAATAAAAGCTTTGATATTATACGTTTAAGTTTGTGATCAGCTTTTTCCCCTTGACACTAATTCTATCGTTACTAATTTGGTGCAACAAAATGTGCTGTTAAATACATTCTGCTGATTTGTACACCATTACATCTGAGGGTGTATTAGCTTGTGTATTCATAATACTTATTCATACCCCGAGGGAAATGGGATTAGTGAAAGCTTTATGAAGATAATGTTAAAATGTAATATAATTATGTTTTAAATTATCTAGAGATGTCGTCCCAAGCAAGTGACGGCTGCCTCTTTTTGATTGATGTTACAAGACTATTTTATGTTTATTTATGTGGAATTATCCGCAACGACGAAGAATTTAGTAAAGTTTGCTCATTAGAAAAAAATAAAAAAAATGATGACCTTCTATAATCCTACTACTGATAACCTTTGCTTGACAACCAACAGGTGTCTATTTACTGCAAGGTGAACAGAGGCATGAGAGGAAAGAAATCGTTTCTAACTCATCTCTCTCTCTCTCTCTCTCTCTCTCTCTCTCTCTGTTCAGGGATCGAACCCAGGATCCTGGGTTATGAGTCGAGTGCTTCATAATGGGGAGCAATGAGACAACACAGTGTTCCATCGAGGGGATGTGAAGTGTTCGATTTGACCAACATTTCGTGATGTTGAGATTTTTCAGACTTAAGGCATCGTGTGCTTCGAACGGTTCATGTTTAATCCGAACATCTGAAGCCTATCAGATCACGGTTTACCGAGAATCAGAAAACCACCCCCCCCCCTTCCTTTTCTCTTGCACGCTCTGCTGGTGATCCTGGTGAGGTGGAGACTGGTGAGAGGCTGGGACTCGAACCCCCACAAACCCGGTATTCCTCTGTGCAATATAGACTGAAGTTTGAGGGGGGGACAAACAGGCCAGTGCTGGAAAAGGTTTCATTGCATAGCAACCTTTATCAATAAGACACAACTCCGTAACAACAGTTTCATTAACGCTTATCCTTCAATAAGTTTATCTTTTTCAAGACTTGTGAAGATCCCAGGAAATAGCTGCCTCGAAAAATAAAAAGTTTCAATGACCAACAAAAAATAGTCTTGGAGAGATGGTGTGAAAGTTATTGACGAGATTAAGAATGTTTTTGTATTCTTTAATTTATTTCAAACTGCTTTAATAATTCACGTTTAATGTATTTATTTGTAGGTGTGTGTGATACACGTTCTTATGTAACTCCTCATTGTGTACCTTCGCCTCAAGCTTTGAAAATAGGTTTTGTGGGAAAAAGTGGGAAAAAAACCAGTTTTTTTGTGGGGAAAAAAAACATGGCTGGTAAACATGAACAAAAAACAAAGACTTTCTGCTTCGTGATAAACAGCTTCTCGTTGTTTGATGATGGAGCGATTTACTCTTTTATTCGTCATATCTATAACAACACAGATTCGTGTTTTGTTCAGTCAACTTAGTCATAGATGATGGTAAGAGGAATGTTGTGTCTGTCGAAAACATTTTTGTATTTTATGTATTGAGATAATTTATGTTGTGAGCTCATATATTGTGTGTGTGTGTGTGTGTGTGTGTGTGTGTGTGTGTGTGTGTGTGTGTGTCTGTGTGTGTGTGTGTGTGTGTGTGTGTGTGTGTGTGTGTGTGTGTGTGTGTAAGGAATAAGGCATGAGAAGTAGGGAGGAGAGTGAGATCCCTCTAAGTTCGACCTACTGACCTTCCCTAATTCGCAACAGTTGCCTAACTCCCTGGTACCTAATTACTCCTAGGTAACAGAGGCACTAGAAGAAAGGAAACGTGCCCAACCATTTTAGTTCCGCCTGGTAATCGAACCTGTGATCCCCGATTGTGATTAGAGAACGAAGCCAACTGTGCTACGAAACCCCCTCTAACATAGGTACATTAACAACTTGATATTTTTCCGATTTTAATATTAGTGAACGCGAAGAGTCCAGTCGCCGGAACGAGCTGTTGCTTGTGTCGTGTAAGGTGATAAGCATCCTTGACCTCTGTAGACGACTGTGACCTCGGAGTGCCACTTGTGACCTCGGAGTGCCACTTGTGACCTCGGAGTGCCACTTGTGACATCGGAGTGCCACTTGTGACCTCGGAGTGCCACTTGTGACCTCGGAGTGCCACTTGTGACCTCGGTCAAGCGGAGTAAGGCGCCGACGCGGAACCAGCTCAAGGATTACCTTAATAATTCCCCCTGTGAGTTTACCGTCCTTAGCGGGGCTCTGGGATCACTCAACTTCTCCCGCTCACCCAACATGGTCCTTGAAGCCTAGTTAGGGCTGCCCGACAGCCTCGAAGTACCAGCGACTCGCTCCCTGGTAGTTAGTACGAATTAAATATTTCCTCGACGTCTGCTAAGTGCTTATTTGATCATTTTTCTTGTGGTAAAGTGATTTGCAGCGCCTCTTGTCCTTATTCGTCCGTATGGACAGGTGTGGGGAGTGACTCTTCTGCCTCAGCTGTCACTCGAAGTGACTTTCCCGTCTCACCTGTCACCTGGAGTGACTGTCACGCCCGCTACCGTGACAGGAGTCGCTGTGATGCCAGAAGAAAGTGATGCTTTTTTTGTCATCTCTTCAACGCCTGAGACTGGAGAATGAGAGTTATACGCACGATCGACTTGAGTGTTATCAGGTATAATACAAATAATACCTAAAAAAAATTTAGGTAATAGCATAATAATAATATACAGAGAAATCACAGTAACGTGATATATATATATATATATATATATATATATATATATATATATATATATATATATATATATATATATATATATATATATGTGTGTGTATATCACGAAGATAAACACGTGATTAAGAATGTGACAATGTCACATTCCATGAAGGAATCACATTCCTTCTGAAGATGTATTTAATATACGAAAGTACTTAAGGAAATTCCTGTTTCATTTTCCTCCGTGGTCTGACATTGTCATATATATATATATATATATATATATATATATATATATATATATATATATATATATATATATATATATATATATATATATATATATATATATATATAAAATCCACAAGAGCTGTAGTGAGGCTTCGAACCTGTGCGTCTATAATAATTGGATTTACAAAATATACATAAGATATACAAGACATAATACAGTGGTTAATTAGTAGGTATAGAAAAAAAATTTCATTGAATAAAACCATCTGATATTCAAAACGTTTTGAACATGGTGCTGTCTATATTGTTAATTGCTGACTTGTCATATAACCTCTGGACCCCTTAATGTTCCCTCCCTGTCCCCCTCCCCCCTCCCCTCCCCATCCGTCATCCTGTCTATGTCTCTTCATGTCTGTCACGTCACATCTGTCATTTCAATTACCAAAACATTGCAATACCTAAACATTTCAGTTACCTAGACATTTTAACAATTACCTAAACATTGCAACAATTACCTAAACATTGCAATACATACCTTTGAAATTCACGTGGTTTTGTTTTTCTTTTTGTAGACTAAGGTGACCTGTTACAACAGGTATAATGTTGTGGCCGTCAGCTGTTGGTCTGTTTGTTGTTGTTGTTAAAGATTCGCTACCTGGAACAAAAAGTTCCAAGTAGCACGGGCTATGGTGAGCCCGTAGAGCTGTTAGTCGTGCGTAACATAACTATAAACAAACACGTGACAGCAATACACATCACAAATTAATTAACACAACTTACGCAAGAGAGAGAGAAGTAGGAAATAGGGATGTGAATGAAAGTAAGAAATTGTAGGATAAAGTGCTGCCAGAAGGCCTAGAGCACTTAGAAAGGCTACAAGGGGGCAGGATGAGAGTTGGGATATAAGGACAAAGAGGTAGGATGCGAGGACAGGATATAGGAGCTATAGGATATACAGAAAGACTCGAGGAATGTTGCCTAACCTGATATAACAAAGTTGTGGCAAGGACAAATATTATCAGGGGTGGTTTCCATATTTTTTTTAAACACTATGCAGTACACTGAGAGCAGACACAACACAGCAGAGGTGAGTACATGTGTGCAAGTGAAGTGTGTGTGTACGTCCCAATTACATGACTAATACTACATGAGCACTCACACACAGTTACGCACCTGGGATATGTGACTGGGATAGGCAGCAAGGCTAGTTTAACCCCACAACAGTTCCATAGAACGTGACCATTTACGTGGGCGGTGGCCGAGGGAGGAACCGTCTTACCCAAGTCACTTCAGCAACTGGTCGAAGGTCCATCTGTAGGCCAGTATTATGTCCTATTTAATGCCGTCACTCACAGCTGGCTATTGTGTACGTCCATGTTTTAATTTACCTATTAGGTCTTAGTTATTAGAGCCCACGAAAGGTCTTATTCCGTTAGCCTCGTCTTCTGGCGCTAATGAATGTTTTGGTAAAGATTCGTTAAATTTTATATTTAATCAAAGCTTATTTTTTAATATATTGTATTAAATGTTATTTACAAAGTTTCATAAATTGAAATGTGTATGGAAAAATACTATTTATTGTATATGCGTAAATGAGTAAATTTTACACTTTGAAATTACAAGGCCGTTCGTATCTGTAAGTAAATTCCCATTTCTGTTCATAAATACATTTACAAGCACTCAGTCAAGCTAGTTCCTTTAGAGCTTGTGAGCACAGGATTCAAGCCTCTCAAACCCGCTTTTGTTTAACCAAGTTAACATATATATTGGCGAAACGTGACTGAAGAAAACGTTCTCACAGACCTAAAGCTGCCCTTATCAACGTGAACGATGGATTATAGTGTGTGTGGGGGGCAGCTCAACAGGGTATTGGGGTCAGAGATCACGGTCAAGTGCTTGAAAAACAACACCAGCACCACCTAGCTACGATCCCAGCTCAGGTCTGCCTACACTGGGCCAGTGGGCCGGCCCATACATGGCCAAAGGCGGGGTTCACACCGGACCACCAACCCTAGCTCTGTTACTGCCCACAATGGGCCACCACAAGCCCTGGCCACCACAGACCCTGCCCACAATGGGCCACCACAAGCCCTGCCCACCACAGACCCTGCCCACAATGGGCCACCACAAGCCCTGGCCACCACAGACCCTGCCCACAATGGGCCACCACAAGCACTGGCCACAACGGGCCATCACAGGCCTTGGCCACATCAGGACCCCCATGACGTGATAGGCCAAGTTATGCCTGAACTCGATTGGTGCTATCTCTAGGGTTTCTGGCCATTGTTTGTTAAATTCTTATGTTGGTTTGAAACACATTGCAACCCTTTTTATTTTGCCCTCGTTATCTTCTTTCTATATATATTGTTTATCAGTTTGTTTACGTTAGGAAATGGTCAGTCTTGAGCATTTCACTGAAGATAGTTTAAGGTAAACACAGAAACAAAAGCCTCAAAGAAGGCGCCAATCCTTCAGTACGTCTCACTTCCTAGCACCTAGCCTGTCCTCACATCCCAGCTGTTGTTTCTACTCTAAAATCCCAGGTCCTAGTCTATCCTCTTATCTCAGCTCCTAGTGTAGTATCCCAGCTGCAAATCTGTCCTCATATCTTAGATCCTGGAGTTATACAGTCATCCTAGTCCAGGCCTTCAACCATCACAGGTAATTGCCTCAAGTGATTGATTGATTGATGATGATTAAGCCACCCAAGAGGTGGCACGGGCATGAATAGCCCCGTAATGATGCCTTAATTCACCTGACGCATGTAATATACTGGAGAAGGTGGTCAAACATGAGGAATGTGAGGAAGTGAGTAGGGAGAGTATGTGGCAGCGGTACGTGAGGTGTGAGGAAGCTGGGAGTGAGGTATGAGGAAGCTGGGTGTGCATGGATACACGCGTTGAGTCATTGTACACCGTTGGTGTGTGTGTGTTTGTGTGTGTGTGTGTGTGTGTGTGTGTGTGTGTGTGTGTGTGTGTGTGTGTGTGTGTGTGTGTGTGTGTGTGTACTCACCTAGTTGTGTCTGCAGGATCGAGCATTGACTCTTGGATCCCGCCTTTCGAGCATCGGTTGTTTACAGCAATGACTCCTGTCCCATTTCCCTATCATACCTAGTTTTAAAAGTATGAATAGTATTTGCTTCCACAAATACTATTCCACTATTTGTACTCACCTAATTGTGCTTGCGGGGGTTGAGCTCTGGCTCTTTGTGTGTGTGTGTGTGTGTGTGTGTGTGTGTGTGTGTGTGTGTGTGTGTGTGTGCGTGTGTGTGTGTGTGTGTGTGTCAATGTTTTGTACCGTGAGAGATTAAATGAGTGAACAGGTGACAATTTTCATCATTTATTATATAATATCTATAATCTTCTTACATTACATAACATACAACTTAATATCTCTAATATTCTTACATATATTTTATATTATATAGTGTAATTTCCTTTTTACAATATTACCGTCTTTTTTTCACCTGTTTTTAGATTTCGCGCCGTCCTTTGAAATTGGGAAATGATATCTAATCATTGGCTAATGATATCATTATCATTATTTTTATTATTATTATTAATGTTATTATTTATTTGGTCTATATACCTTCGCTTTTACATAGGCGGTTGCCTCAGTACGCAGTGTTATATTTTGTGAAGCAAAATGCGTTACTACTTCTTTAAAAATTTCATTAGCGCATCAAGATGAGTTCCGTTGCTTAAGATGTTCATCTACCACCAGTACCACCACCTCGTTCAGCGTCTTTGGGGGTCACCTGCAGTAATTACGGTGCTTGCTGGGTGCTTGCAGGCGGTGTTGCACTGATTGTCACTCCTGTTAACAGCCGCTTGCAACATGGCTCGACACATTGCTTATAGCGAGTTACTCCTTGACCATTTGACCTCATAAGGACTAGACTATTTGAACGTTACTTCCTTTGACATTTCAAAGTTAGCGTTTACCACGAAATACTTAGATTCTAAGTTTATACTTAAGCGCCTGTTGTTGTTTTTTTGCATTCAACTGTTAACATGTTTTTTCTACATAGCCTGGTTGATCAGTCCAGCAACCAGGAGGCCTGGTCGACGACCGGGCCGCGGGGACGCTAAGCCCCGGAAGCATCTCAAGGTAACCTCAAGGTAAGGTAACCAGAAAAAGTGATTTCGCGCAAGTTATCACAAATTCAATTAATCCAGACGCGAACCAAGCTGAGACACTTACGCAGACGAGGACTCACAATAGCGTGGCTAAATTATGTTGACCAGACCACACACTAGAAAGTGAAGGGACGACGACGACGTTTCGGTCCGTCCTGGCCATTCTCAAGTCGATTCCCGCCAAACACACACCGAAACTACGACGTTGGTACAAAGTTCAAACAAGTTTTAACACCACCTAACCAGTTATAACAACCAATATAGCAAGTTGTAACAACGTTCTAATACGTCATAAACTCATAAACACGTTAAGCCAAGATATAACAACTTTATTACAAGTTGTAACAAGCGGAAAATAGAGACAGTTTCGGTTTTTGTTTCCAGGGTTGTGTCGACTTGATAATGGTCTGAGACACATTTTTTTTACCTCAATAGTCGAATTTTTAATTGGGCAGCACCACTCATTCTTTCTAACATACTGCCCTGTATGTGTAACACTTACACCACATTATTTAACCCATCAACGCTGTCATCAGCGTTATCCTTGAAGAAAAATTAATATTTGCGGAGTATTCAGATGTTTTCCAATAATAAAAGGTCAAAGGTCAGTAATAAAAGGTCACACTTGAATTATTCATTGAATTTATGTTCTTGTTTCGTGCTTGGTTCATGGACAAGATTTAGACAGTGAGATAAAACAATGAAAATGAGAAGAAAACCATGAAAATTAGAAGAAAACGAAGAAAATGAGAAAAAAACCATGAAAATTAGAAGAAACCCATGAAAATGAGAAGAAATCCATGAAAATGAGAAGAAAACCATGAAATTAGAAGAAAACAATGAAAATTAGAAAGCAAACAATGACAATGAGAAACAAACAATGACAATGAGAAGCAAACAATGACAGTGAGAAGAAAAACTGGAAAAAAAGACATTGTTAACTAACTTAAAAAAAAAAATACCTCTGTAGTTCAGAGTAGTTCAGAGGGATGGACCAAACAACGCCCTCACACTCGTAGTTACTGAAGTGTGTCTTCTATCAAACTAATTATCCACGAAGCTAATTAGTTGGTAGCTAATTACAGTTATTCCTCACAGTGAGCTGGCGTTATATTTTGTTGTGCTTCTTATTTTAAAGTTTTATCTATTATTTATCTATTTATTTATCTAATAATTTATTGATATATGATTTTATTAGCAAATTTATTATGAATTACCATGTTCTCTCTCCTATGCCTATTGTCTCTTAGTTATTTAATTATTTTAAAGCTCTTTTTGCTTGCTCAAGATAATTGCTTGTTAATACTTAACATAGTTACTCGGTGATACTTAGGCGGCAGCTCGTCTGTCGTCAATACTTTGCTGAGTTAACTGGAGCATGTTAGCTGGCGCATGTTAGCTGGAGCATGTTAGCTGGAGCATGTTAGCTGGAACATGTTAGCTGGAGCATGTTAGCTGGCGCATGTTAGCTGGAACATGTTAGCTGGAGCATGTTAGCTGGAGCATGTTAGCTGGAACATGTTAGCTGGAGCATGTCAGCTGGAACATGTTACCTGGAGCATGTTAGCTGGAGCATGTCAGCTGGAACATATTAGCTGGAGCATGTTAGCTGGAGCATGTTAGCTGGAGCATGTTAGCTGGTGTGGGCGATACCTATCTATGAGTGTGGAAAGAGTGGGGAAGACGACCCCCCTTCAGCTATAGTGTGGTTGATGGTGTGGGCCGGACGACCACCATTCGCAATTGTGGTTGTATGGGGCCAGACGAGCCCCAGCCTTTGGTGTAGTAGGAAAGAAAAGTGGGGAGGGACAGGGGGGAGGAGGAGGGGGAAGAGACAACCATCGCTGGTCACTCAGCTGGTCACTCAGCTGGTCACTGAGCTGGACACTCAGCTGGTCACTCAGCAAGACGAACGCGCGAATCTTGCAGAAGCACGAATAATCTACAAATTCTCTTCTCTTAAGACTTCATCCAATAAAAAACAAATCATCATAGATCTATAAAAAAAAGAGTTATTAAATGCGTATAATATTAAATATTTTTTCCTTTAGTATCTTATATTTTGTTCTTTAGATATTAATTGCGTTTCTTGAGTGGTCAATTACGATAAAAACAGCAGTTATAGTACTGAAACAAAGGGTTGAAAATTACCCTTGAAATTGAGCCTTTTTTGCGGTGGGAGTTACAATCTTCTTGCAAAGATAAGTGGGGCCTCTGCAGTACGCCAGGGGCGACTCTACCCGGAACTGCAACGGGGCAGCAGGGCATCAAGGGGCACGCCCTGAAGGCTATACACGGGGGTATATAAGTACTGTAGGCAGCGCTGGGTATAGGTCAGATCAGAAGGTCATGTGCCCTTGTATTTGAGCCGAGTGCTAGTGTTGACGAGGGGTGAACTGTGTTGCATAAACGTCTGAGCTTGAGATGAGGGTTGCAGATAGAGCTAGAGAGTGGTGATAGAGCTAAGGGGGTGGAGATAGAGCTAAGGGGTGGAGATAGAGCTAAGGGAGATCTGGCATGTTATGACTCGGGCACAAACTGAAGCATTATGCATAAATGACGAACATCATGAAAGATGGAAGATGTTAGGGACCAAGCAAGACCCGCAGGCGAAATTTAATAGAGTGACACGGTACCAAGAAGTGTGAGAGAGGTACATGACCGACAAGTGTGAGAGAGGAACATGACCGACAAGTGTGAGAGAGGAACATGACCAACAAGTGTGAGAGAGGAACATGACCGACAAGTGTGAGGGAGGAACATGACCGACAAGTGTGAGAGAGGAACATGACCGACAAGTGTGAGAGAGGAACATGACCGACAAGTGTGAGAGAGGAACATGACCAACAAGTGTGAGGGAGGAACATGACCGACAAGTGTGAGAGAGGAACATGACCAACAAGTGTGAGAGAGGAACATGACCAACAAGTGTGAGGGAGGAACATGACCAACAAGTGTGAGAGAGGAACATGACCAACAAGTGTGAGAGAGGAACATGACCAACAAGTGTGAGAGAGGAACATGACCGACAAGTGTGAGAGAGGTACATGACCGACAAGTGTGAGAGAGGAACATGACCGACAAGTGTGAGAGAGGAACATGACCGACAAGTGTGAGAGAGGAACATGACCGACAAGGCCGGCCGAGAGCTCACCTCACTCCATTACGGCCTTAACCACATGCAAACTGCCGCAATAAAAATAGGAATCAACACCTTTCCCATTTTCCCAAATAGTCGAAGTTCGGGGCAAGAAATGACCCGCTCGTGATGTCGTGTGACTCTGTACTCTGTTGACCTTTGGAAGAGTCACAGTACACACATACAACATAAATATTCATGTGTTTTATGCTCTATGTGCTCGCTGGGGAGAGAGAGAGAGAGGGGCTAGAGTGAGAGGGTGTTATCAGGGGTGGGGTTCAGACTCTCCCGAAGGATAACATCGCTACAGGTGAGTTACGGAGTGAGTGATGCTGAGAGTGATAACTTCAAGATGTTCGTGACGCCTCGCCAGGCTAAGATGTTCGAGTCCCGTGTGAGTTATGCAGAATTGCTTTTTAATTTTTGTGTACTTTGCTTTATTTTTCAACATGTTTGGTTCCATCCACCGTCAGATGTCTGCTGGCTTCCCCAGCCATACGACTACTGACATCTCCCAACCAACCATACGTCTACCAACATTCCCCCCAACCATCCATACGACTACCAACATCCCTCCCAACCATCCATACGACTACCAACATCCTCCACAACACAGTAAGTCACTCCTATATCCCATGGAGATCCCTTGAGCCAGGCCGCGGGTGCTTGTGTGTGAGGGTCGACCCGCTGCCCTCTTTTACTGCCATTCTCCATCATTTTTAAGACCTTTCCGAGGAAAACTTCGTAGAGTTTACAGCTCACTTTAAGCACTGTTGCCTGAGTATACCACTGAGTATACCGTGAGTAGATGAGTCCTTTGGAGGGGGCGTTGATGGTGGGTTTGGAGGTACTCACCTGACTCAGCCTGCACGACCAAAATTCGTGCTCTTGGGCTACGCCTTTTCGGTTGCTATAGTCGTCTAATGCAATGGTTTTCAACCAATTAGATATATGTTGACCAAACCACACACTAGAAAGTGAAGGGACGACGACGTTTCGGTCCGTCCTGGACCATTCTCAAGTTGGACTTGAGAATGGTCCCGAAACGTCGTCGTCCCTTCACTTTCTATAGTGTGATCTGGTCAACATACTTCAGCCACGTTATTGACTCATCGCCTGCATATAGATATATATTATGTCTACCTTTATATCTATATGTTTGGTATTAGACTCATTGCTTTGACTTGCTTCTCTTAGGTTATACAAATGTGTCTGTTATATCGATATGGATCATCTGTGTTTTATCAGCGATCAAGATCTGCTGCTAAGACTCAACGTCTTCAACTCCTTTGTCAAGATCTGGTTGGATCTTATACGTAGCGATCCTGTCTCCTCTTTATTCGTCGCGATCCAGACTTCTTGGACTGTGAGTGCTTTTTTAGAAGTTCAGATTATAATTGTATATGTTACATAACTGTTTCATTACATAGTGATTTCGGGGGTACATGGTAGGTACGAGATGTGCTGACGTGGTTTAAACGTGTCCTGACGTGGTTTAAACGTGTCCTGACGTGGTTTAGACGTGCTCTGACGTGGTTTAAACGTGTCCTGACGTAGTTTAAACGTGTCCTGACGTGGTTTAGACGTGTGGTGACGTGTTTTACATGGGTGGGGGGTGTGACGTGGTTTATGCATTATTGTTCAGTCCGTGTTCACTCTCCAAGACAATGGCGTCTGGAGAACATTTCCGTCAAGAATGTGAGTGTGACTTAAAACACATTTCGCACAATTTGTTGTCATTACGCTGTCATAAAACCTGAAATTGTTCTATTTTCAGCCAATTGTGCTACTGTGAGTGATCTGTGAGACCTTGGTGCCCGTCTGTGAGGCACTGGAGCCCGTCTGTGAGACCTTCGTGCCCGTCTGTGAGGCACTGGAGCCCGTCTGTGAGACCTTGGTGCCCGTCTGTGAGGCTCTGGTATCCGTCTGTCAAACCTTGGTGCCCGTCTATGAGGCCTTGGTGCCCGTCTGTGAGACCTTGGTGCCCGTCTGTGAGGCACTGGAGCCCGTCTGTGAGACCTTGGTGCCCGTCTGTGAAGCACTGGTATCCGTCTCTCTCGGTTATTAAGGAATAAGAACATTACATGTTCCTTCACTTGGACAGGTGTACGAATTACGGGCTATTCATGCCCGTGCCAGCTCTTGGGGGGGTGGCTTAATCTTAATCAATCAGTGTAAGGAGGCTGTGAGGAGAACAAGTTAACTAGTGGTTATCACGGAAGAAGTTATTAAACAGTTGTGCAATTCAAAGGAAACTTATAGAGTCCCTAGATCAAGAGTAAGTATTTGATTCCTTAATTATTATCAGGAGGCTGCGAGCAGCCGCGTCTAACAGCCTGGTTGATCAGTCCAGCAACCAGGAGGCCTGGTCGACGACCGGGCCGCGGGGACACTAAGCCCCGGAAGCACCTCAAGGTAGCCTCAAGGTAGGATTGGCGTTCTCATCTCTTTTTGAGTCAGAATACTTTAATAGTGAAGGTCGTTAATGTTGACATCTGTAAGCGTCTATAACCTGTGAAATTTACGTAATCAAATTCAAGCTTAACATTGCTAATGTTATTAAATGCGAATAAGAAATAGATTTCAAATATAGTAGAAATCTTCAGAAAATAATTTAATATCTATATGCTTGAACGTCGGCATATAAGAGATTGATGGTTATATATATAGGTGATGTTAGTAAAGTATATTTGCTTTAGTAAATGTTAGTAAAGCATATTCGCACTTTAGGTCTACGGGATAAGCCGTGTAAGTAATAAAATAATCAAAGGATAAATAATACTTTGAACTGTTCCTCATTGTTCAAGCACTTGACAAGGATTAAACATTGAAAATTTTGGGTAGATTCCCATCCCTCAACAAAAATCTAATGATACATAATGGAAATTTTATATTAAGACGTGATTCAACTTAGTACTAATCACACAACACTCAATGCTAATCACACAACGCACAACTTATTGCTGAACACTCGTCACTCATCAAAAAGGTTACTTTTAGAAGACTAAACATAAGAATGAAGACTGAGGACTCAACAAAAGGTCAATCACGAAGGGCTTAAGCAAAGGTTAATGATAGAGATCGCTTTCAAGGATCACAGTTCAAGGACACCAGAATAAAGGAATAAAGATGTAATATCAACACACATGAGAACACAACTATTGGTAAAAGGTCAACACGTTCCCCTATACTCCTCACCTTTTTTGTATTATGTACCTGACCTCACTAAAGGTATAAATTCCAATACGCCCACCACTGTCCATTCACTTGAGAATGAACCATGTAGGTTCGAAACGTTGTGTAAATTTATATTAAATGTGATACATTCTACAGTTAATTATTTTCCTTCACCTTGAACAAAGATGACATTATCCTGATGGCAGAAAGATGGCAGAAATCATCTTCCAGTTAAATTAAGTTGCAGGAACATTAGTCAGAGGGATAGAAGCCCTAGAAATATGTGTGTGTATTTAGTTATATAATTATTTACATATTTTTACCTCGCACTGGCGTTAACATTGCAACTATTAACTATAAGCAACAATGCACGTTGCAGATTCCTGAGATAGGTGGGTGTGTTGCCAGTTGGGCAACATGTTGACCTGTCTCGCCACAACACGCAACTCTGAAGCAATACAATGTTCTGTGTGTTTCTCGGTGATTTTTGCTGTATCTGCAAGAATGCTATTCACACCCCAAGCAGCACAATGCACCTCAAACTCTGAACAAATGAAAGTAGTGACACAGAGAATGACTCGTTGATGTGTGCTGCAGCTGATGGCCTCAGTGAGCAGTGTTCACGTGAGGGGGCTGAGAATGGTGCTCTGGGGCGCTGAGAGAAGCAATCAGCTCTGTGCTGATGAAGAGAGAGAGCCATTGTAGGTCAGCAAGAATTTCTTCAGGACGGTGTTAATGCTGTCGAAATATTATGAAGGATATGCTGGAACCTATAATTACGTCTCGCCCTATCAAGGGTAGGTGATTATAGGTGAGGTAATCATTCTTCCGTGCTGGGTAGTAATCATTGATGAACGGTGTGTATGAATGTATAATCCGCATTTGTGAGACACCCGCTCGACGCTTCCGTCAAGTTAAAGGGAGTTATAGGGAGTTATAGGAAGTATAAACATTAAAACATTTATTGCTATGTCGCTGCGATTCAACTGTAGGACTGTGGACCCTGTTTCATGGCTGTGGGATCCTATTGTAGAACTGTGGGATCCTACTTTTTAGGATTGTGTGATCCCATTACTGTACTGTGGGATCCTACTCCCAGGACGGTGACTCATTCTACAGGACCGTAAGATCCTGCTACAGGACCCAGACTCACACCACCTGACAGCCTGCAGGTGGTATCCCCCTAGAAGTGAAGAGCCACATCACACATGCATAATTGACCTCTGTAGGCCTGTCCAGCTCTCATATCTTGACAGGTGTGCCTCAGTATCTGGACTGAGTTGTGTCTTCTCAAAGAGAAATGGAATACCTGCTTCTCAGGACCCCCTGTTGTAGGTAATTTGGAATCACTACGGAATTAGTGATTCCAATGAATCATTAAACCCCATATATTTGGGTCATGATTGGGCCACTCCTACTCGGAACATGGAGGGTTTCCGGGCCGGGTTCGATTCCCGGACCAGGCAGAAACATCTGGGCAAAGTTTCTTTCACCCTGAATGCCCCTGTGACCTAGCAGTAAATAGGTACCTGGGACTTACATAGCTGTTACGGAGCTGCATCCTGGGGTGTGAGTGTAGAAAAAAATAGTAGTTACAGTTAACCGTTTAGAGGCGGGACCAAAGAGCCAAAGCTCAACCCCCGCAAGCACAAATAGGTGAGTACACACACGTTCACCGCCTCGTGACCGAGCGGACAGCGCTCGCGGCCCTTAATTAGTTCTCAGGGTCGAGGCAGAAACATATGAGCAGAGTTTCTTTCACCCTGATGCACCCGTTCACCTAGCAGTAAATAGATACCTGGGAGTTAGATTGCTGCTACGGGCTGCGACCACCAAGAGGGCCGGGGTCACAGTGAACATGAAGGTTATCTTGAGGTTATCTTGAGATGATTTCGGGGCTTTAGTGTCCCCGCGGCCCGGTCCTCGACCAGGCCTCCACCCCTAGGAAGCAGCCCGTAACAGCTGACTAACACCCAGGTACCTATTTTACTGCTAGGTAACAGGGGCATAGGGTGCAAGAAACTCTGCCCATTGTTTCTCGCCGGCGCCTGGGATCGAACCCAGGACGACAGGATCACAAGTCCAGTCTACTGTCCGCTCGGCCGACCGGCTCCCTAGGTTAATTAAATCATGCACCAGAGTCAACAACAACACAATTTGAAAATATTTAACCCGGAATTATTTAACCCCACACGAATGCCTTTCATGTTCAGCCCTTCATTTTCTTTCATTTTCTTCAGTGCCTATACTAGCCTGCACCTTCCTCTCTCTCTGTACCGCCTCATCAACTTTCATCTATAGCACGAGAGCTATTGAGCTCAATGTCAGTATTTTGCAATTGCTCTTCACTCTCAGCTAAGATCACAGCATCACCTGGATATCAATCATGATCGATAACAGCCATTTACCTCTACCAAAAAGCCACAAATCCACGTGTTCTTGACGCAATTCCCTAAAGATGTTCGTTAAAGGGTTTAGGGAGACTTAACCCTGGAAACACAAACCGAAACTATCTCTATTTTCCGCTTTTTACAACTTGTAATAAAGTTGTTACATCTTGGCTTAAAGTGTTTATGACGTATTAGAACGTTGTTACAACTTGGTATATTGGTTGTTATAACTGGTTAGGAAGTGTCAAAACTTGTTCGAACGTTGTACCAACGTCGTAGTTTCGGTGTGTATTTGGCGGGAACAATGCCCTGATTGACGCTCATTGCAAAATTAAAATGAAAATCTTAATAAAATTAAAAAATCAAATAAATTTTAAGAGTTGATAATTAACTGGCTTAGCGCTTTCTAATGATAAATACATTAATTTATCATTGGTCTTTCAAACTTTCCACAAGCTTTCAGTGTCATTCCAGTCGGACGTGTTTTTTTTTTTTTTAATCCAAAGAGGCAGCGTAGAATTTTCTCTCCTTTTTGATAGAAAGTTTTCAGCAACTATTCTCTCGGGAAAAATTTTATTTGTCTAACCCTTTCCATTTCTGAGCCCACACTATTCCTTCCCTGTCCTTCGTTCTATTATTTTACTTTTGGTTTTCATATATATATATATATATATATATATATATATATATATATATATATATATATATATATATATATGTATATATATATTATATATATATATATATATATATATATATATATATATATATATATATATATATATATATATATATGTATATATATATTATATATATATATATATATATATATATATATATATATATATATATATATATATATATATATATATATATATATATATATATAGGTACGCACGTAGGTACGTTGAGTACGTACACGTACCGTTTGAGTACGTGACTTTGGACACCACGTAGGAGACGCTAATTACAGAAATTTCTGATAATTACTCAATTCGAGCGTGTGTTTTTTTTCCTTTTTTTGTTTTATTTTTCATTGTTGGAAAGTTTGAGAGTTATTCCTCCGGGCGGTGAGCGTGAAATACCGCTGGCGTAACTTTTTTTTTTTTAATTTTACAATCCAACACCATCTGGCGTTGCATGATTGGATCGGGGGGGGGGGAAGGGATTGGATTGTCTCACACACACGGGGTGGCCGATGCTATCTGATCCTCCTCGAGCATAAAGAAACACATTCCCACTGCTGATTACTGGATAACATTACTTTTAATGGCGTCTCATCACACGATTCACACCCAAATATCTTTGGGAATCTAGCAGGTAAGAAATGCAAGAGATGGCTCCAAGACGGGAATTTATTGGGCTGTATCAGCACAAACTCTCTGACGCAGGGGAGGTCGTCCCTGTGACCAGCTGCGAGAGGTCGTCTCTCTAACCAGCTGCGGGGGTCGTCGCCCTGTGACCAGCCACAGGGGTCGTTTCCTGTAACGAGCCACGGGGAGGTCGTCCCTCTAACCAGCCACGGGGAGGTCGTCCTGTAACCAGCCATTGTAGGTCGTCCTGTAACCAGCCATTGTAGGTCGTCCTGTAACCAGCCATTGTAGGTCGTCCTGTAACCAGCCATTGTAGGTCGTCCTGTAACCAGCCATTGTAGGTCGTCCTGTAACCAGCCATTGTAGGTCGTCCTGTAACCAGCCATTGTAGGTCGTCCTGTAACCAGCCATTGTAGGTCGTCTCTTAACCACCCGCGACGGGGCTCCATAACTTGTGATATCAAACGCTTCATTCATAAATTTCTGGATATTTGACCTTCGTGTGAGACTTGGCCTTTAGTTCGTGGTGGTTCTTGTATCTGATAACGCAGAAGACAAGAGCATATACGCTCGCGCGTGAGCGCAGATACAGAAACCGGTTGACAGGGCCCCGAAATATGGGCGTATAGATACCATGGCGCACCTGACCAATTATATTTGTTTAGTGTTTGAGTTATACTGATTAATAATGCACAAGAATGTTGTTTCTGAAGAAAATGGGAAAAGGAGTTATGATTAGAGTTGAAAGGACTGTTTGTGGCTGGTCAGAGGCGGTTGGTAACTGTCCAGGAGTGGTAGTAACTGTCCGGAAGTGGCTGTAATTGTCCAAACGTGGTGGCAACTGTCCACAAAGTGCGGTGACTGTTCAGAGGTGGTAATAACTATCCAGAAACTTTAAGTACCAGACCAAAAGTGATCTTAATTGTTCAGGAAATATGTTAATGGATGCTTGCAGCAATATATATAATATATTGGTGTATGCAAATAAGTCAATATATATATATATATATATATATATATATATATATATATATATATATATATATATATATATATATATATATATATATATATATATATGTCGTACCTAATAGCCAGAACGCACTTCTCAGCCTACTATTTAAGGCCCGATTTGCCTAATAAGCCAAATTTTCATGAATTAATGTTTTTTAGACTACCTAACCTACCTAACCTAACCTAACCTACCTTTTTCGGCAACCTAACCCAACCTAACCTATGAAGATAGGTTAGGTTAGGTTAGGTAGGGTTGGTTAGGTTCGGTCATATATCTACGTTAATTTTAACTACAATAAAAAAAATTGACCTCATACATAATGAAATGGGTAGCTTTATCATTTCATAAGAAAAAAATTAGAAAAAATATATTAATTCAGGAAAACTTGGCTTATTAGGCAAATCGGGCCTTGAATAGTAGGCCAAAAAGTGAGTTCTGGCTACTAGGTACGACATATATATATATATATATATATATATATATATATATATATATATATATATATATATATGTATATGTGTGTGTAAATCACGAAAATTAACACGTGATGAAAAATGTGACAGAGTCAGACCACGTAGGAAGAATTGAAACAGGAATTTCCTTAAAGTACTTGCGTATATTAATACATCTTCAGAAGGAATCCTTCTGAAGATGTATTAATATACGAAAGTACTTAAGGAAATTCCTGTTTCAATTCTTCCTCCGTGGTCTGACACTGTCATATATAAATATATATGACAGTTATAATTATATATATATAATTTATATGCACGTCGTCACATTATGGATAAGAATCGGTTAATTGGTATAATCTCGTGCCCACAATAGCTTCGTTGATCCAGAGAAACGCTTCTTGGTGGCTGGAGAGACATTAAATATGGGTTATATCGGTGGTATCTGTCCGCCAGAGTGAAAGCCTCCCCAATTATATATATTTAGCGCTTTGAATCAGCGACGTGTGGACTGCAAATACAGATTTAATGCAGTTTCATATATTAATTTTTTTTGAGAAAGTGTACCCTCTGGAGGGTGTTTTATATTCATTATCTCTCCATTGACGTGAAATTTTTTTTTGTGTGTTTATGGTTTTATGGAGGGTGTATGTAGTTGTTGGGGTGTATATGTGAGTTTATTGAACTATGTGTATGGTTGCATTGACTCAGTGTTTGTTACTTGACGATGGTATGTGTGGTTTATGTATATATATATATATATATATATATATATATATATATATATATATATATATATATATATATATATATATATATATATATATATATATAATATATATAATATATATTGTTCTGATAACTCACATATGTAGTCTCTAGCCTCCCTCACTACACCCCTACACCATACCACACTCTACACCATCCACATATTGTACCCACCCATTTGCTACACCACGGCCCCCCATATCCCCCCCCCCCCTCATTCCACACCACACACCCTCCACACCTCACTCCACACCACATCTGACACCACACAACTCACCACATCCCACCAACAGCAGGTAACAGATATAAGCAGGAAAACAGGAAACTAATTCTGAATGTTTTAGCGTCACTTTTTGTCATGTTCCAGTAACCTTGATAACGAGAAAATTTAAGCTTGCGCTATTAAAATTTTCCCAAGCTTAAGTAATCCTGAAAGTTTTCTTGAAGTTTTTTTTTAGTTAATGCGGCCATTAGAGCGGCAATCAGTAGACCTAATTGAACTAATATAACTGGTAAATCTATTATACTTAATAGAGCTAATACAAATAATAGAGCTTATACAGCTGATGGAACTAATAGTTCTCACAGTTCCTTACTGAACTAATAGAATCAAACTAATAGAACTAATATATCTAATAGAGCTGATAGGACTAAATCTCTTCCCTCAGTTCAATAAATTATAGTATGACCAAAAAGCCTTATTTTGTGTATTTTTCCGGAGTTTAATACCATTTATTACCATTATAATTATTTCGGACTTAAATGCCATTTAATATCACTATAATTAGAAGAAAAAGTATAATTTAGGGAATTTAATTTAGAGTAATTCTGAAAAATATTATAATTTTAAAAAACAAATTATATATTTTAATTCTGAAGTTAGGTTAGGTTAGGTTAGGTTAAGGGTTTTGTCCCTGTGGGGTTTTGTTCTAGGGTTTTTGTCCTGTCCATAGAACAGCACCACATAGGACAAAACCCTCATAGAACAGCACCATATAGGACAAAACCCCATAAGGTGGTTCTGTCCAAATCTCTTGACCAATTAGAAGTAAGAGAGAGTAAACAAACTTACCAATAATAGTAAGTTATTAATAGTGTCGTGCAGGACATCTGGTTGTAACGTTCAGGTCGTTAAAGTGTTCTCTGTTCATCATGATGGTGAACAGAACGTAAAGATGATCAACAGACACCTTAGCTTGGGGTTATAATTGTGTGTGAGTGACCTGACTTACAGGGAACTTCTTCAGTTGCTGAGTGACCTGACCTACAGGGAACTTCTTCAGTTGCTGGGTGACCTGACCTACAGGGAACTTCTTCAGTTGCTGGGTGACCTGACCTACAGGGAACTTCTTCAGTTGCTGGGTGACCTGACCTACAGGGAACTTCTTTAGTTGCTGGGTGACCTGACCTACAGGGAACTTCTTCAGTTGCTGGGTGACCTGACCTACAGGGAACTTCTTCAGTTGCTGGGTGACCTGACCTACAGGGAACTTCTTTAGTTGCTGGGTGACCTGACCTACAGGGAACTTCTTCAGTTGCTGAGTGACCTGACCTACAGGGAACTTCTTCAGTTGCTGGGTGACCTGACCTACAGGGAACTTCTTTAGTTGCTGGGTGACCTGACCTACAGGGAACTTCTTCAGTTGCTGGGTGACCTGACCTACAGGGAACTTCTTCAGTTGCTGGGTGACCTGACCTACAGGGAACTTCTTCAGTTGCTGGGTGACCTGACCTACAGGGAACTTCTTCAGTTGCTGGGTGACCTGACCTACAGGGAACTTCTTCAGTTGCTGGGTGACCTGACCTACAGGGAACTTCTTCAGTTGCTGGGTGACCTGACCTACAGGGAACATCTCCGGTTGGATGGTGAGACTTCCTGACTTACCTGACCCTACAGATGACCTCTTCGGTTGGTAAGTGGGTCTTCTTGACCCACTTGACCCTCAAGAAGTGGGTGGGGTCCGACCCCACAAGTGCCCAGCCACCGGGTTGCATAACCCCCCCCCCCCTACACTTATGCACAATACAACAAAGCATTGCAAAACAAATTGAGAAAGTTAAGACCATCTTGAGACAAGGACTGAACTCGGTACGTAAGAAGAAGAGGCAAACGAAATCTTTACTTTATGAATGGTAGAAAGGAACACCAAACAAAGGAATTAGAAGTAAATTTAGTTATCTTTTGAATCGTAGTTTGTGTAATTGGAAAAATGTTTTAGGTTATCTTAGGTTATCTTAAGGCCTTCCTCGTATTGGTTCTGATCACAGAGGCGACGTGCCATGCACAGATACGTAAGACCTAGCATGTCTTAATTGGTTCTCAGATGACTGTCCTTATGTCTTGTAGCTTGTATGTGTAATAGGTCCTCTTAAGACGTAGCACCGCTAGCACAGACCGGGTAATACGTTCTTTACGACGTATCACCTCCACCAATCATGGTAACAGCGTGCGTCTAATACTGCTGCCAGTCTTAGACGCAACAATTTTAACTAAGCCTGTACATAAGAGCTTACACATCACAGATAGAATACACATTGTGGTCTATGTGTAACCAGCCATATAGTTATAACTACCTTGCATAGCATCGTGTTATGCTATGCAAGGTAGAGCCCTTCATTGTGTTAGTCAGAGAAGTGGAGCAACAGGAACCTCTCAGACAAGTGTCTATGAAGCAGAACAGAACCGCTCGGGCAAATTCCCGTAAACTGGAGCGAGTGACCACAAGATTAAATTACTTTCATAATCTTCTCCCATGAAGTACAAAATCATAGTAATTGACTGGTGGCTTATGCACATAAAAGTTGTGGCCTTAAGATTCTGAGCGGCAGCTGTAGTAGGGTAGGGGTCTGGCAGGGGTCTGGCAGGGTCTGAGAGGAGGTCGTCGCCTTCTCGGTCCGCCTGACACACTTGCACCCATGGTATCTTGATTATCGCTGTTGTCTGATGCTATTACTCTCATTCTGTACTATTATTAGTCTCGCTGTTGATGGCGCTGGGATGCAATTGGTCTGGTGTGCTCAACTGGTTGTGCCTACCAAGGTGTACTTAGTAGACTTGATCTCCTAAGACAAGCCCGGCCCCGCAGTCCTTCATCTACTGGTGGGTAGATTCCCCGAGCCTATTGGGTTGATACTTGTAGGAGCTGCCTAGTATGGACCAATAGGCCATTTATAATTTCTTGTATACTTATGTTTCTCTTATTCTGGAAAATGGAAGCGGCTGGCGAAAGTGACGTACTGTCTCCGTTTTCTGTTTTGGGTCCTCTGGTAGGTTAGGAGAGACCATTTTAAATTGACGGTTTTCTGGACGTTGGGAAACATTAGGAAAACGGGCTGGTTCTTCATACTCCTTTTCTGATACCTTCAAGTTGTAATTTAACTGGGATAAATTTGATATCAGTGGGGTCACTACAGTTCTGTGGATCACACAGAGACTCGGTGCACCACACGAAGACTCACTACACCACACAAATACATTAAGCGGCAGTTGATGGACCAGCTGGCTTTGAATGCATCAATTGAGAAACATGAAAATAAGGTAAGATTAACAGGAAAAAACGCTAAGCCATTACGACCGTACAGCACTTGTAAGGAATATGAGGACAAGGATTTGGGATTGGATAGGATAGAGGGAGGGAATGGTGCCCAATCACTTGGATGGTCGGGGATTAAATGTATAATTTAGTGTTGATACTTGGCCTGGGTTGTCTGATGTATATGCAAATCTATTATTGTAGCAAAGGCTAGTCTACTGACGCAAAGGTCTACTACAAAGGTACCAGTCTGCTATTGTAGCTGTATTTGTAGATTACTTTGGTGTTGTTTGTCGGTATATCTCTGGTGATGATGACAGACAGATATAGCGAATATAGACAACTGTATTAGCGAGGCATTGTACATCAAACAAGCCAAGTCAACTAACAACAGCCAACTAACAACAGTCAACAAACAACAGTCAACTAACAACAGTCAACTAACAACAGCCAACTAACAACAGTCAACTAACAACAGTCAACTAACAACAGTCAACTAACAACAGTCAACTAACAACAACCAACTAACAACAGCCAACTAACAACAGTCAACTAACAACAGTCAACTAACAACAACCAACTAACAACAGCCAACTAACAACAGTCAACTAACAACAGCCAACTAACAACAGCCAACTAACAACAGTCAACTAACAACAGCCAACTAACAACAGTCAACTAACAACAGTCAACTAACAACAGCCAACTAACAACAGCCAACTAACAACAGTCAACTAACAACAGCCAACTAACAACAGTCAACTAACAACAGTCAACTAACAACAGCCAACTAACAACAGCCAACTAACAAGAGTCAACTAACAACAGTCAACTAACAACAGCCAATTAACAACAGTCAACTAACAACAGCCAACTAACAACAGTCAACTAACAACAGTCAACTAACAACAGCCAACTAACAACAGCCAACTAACAACAGTCAACTAACAACAGTCAACTAACAACAGCCAACTAACAACACTCAACTAACAACAGTCAACTAACAACAGTCAACTAACAACAGCCAACTAACAACACTCAACTAACAACACTCAACTAACAACAGTCAACTAACAACACTCAACTAACAACACTCAACTAACAACAACCAACTAACAACAGTCAACTAACAACAGCCAACTAACAACAGCCAACTAACAACAACCAACTAACAACAAATTACACTCTGCCATCACCGAGAACACGTCACAACACACAACCTACTGCCCCAGACATCATGGAAAGTTGAAAGATTGATAAGGTGCAATGGGGCCAATTAGCCCATAAGTGAAGTGCCTCACCTTCAACTCATCCCTGGCTATAAATATCCGACTACACTGAAACCTGTATTACGGGCTATTCATGCCCGTGCCACCTCTTGGGTGGCTTAATATTCATCAATCGAAACCTGTATTACGGGCTATTCATGCCCGTGCCACCTCTTGGGTGGTTTAATCTTCATTAATCAGTCAAACCTGTAAGCATTCGAACACTGGGTTACCTGGTTTAATCTTCATTAATCAGTCAAACCTGTAAGCATTCGAACACTGAGTTATCTTTCCTTGTTCTTGATTTCGGGGCTTAGCGTCCCCGCTAAGCCCCGGTCCTCGACCAGGCCTCTGCATTTCATCATGTTAACAAGGGTTATTAACACGCATCTCTTAGCATCAGACCATAATACAATTGTGAAATCTTGCCTCTACATTCTCGTAGACACCATTTTCTGTCTTACACAAAATGACAGAAAAGAATATTAACACATATATATATATATATATATATATATATATATATATATATATATATATATATATATATATATATATGACACAAACACAAACTATGTATCCCCTCATAGAGCTTATTGTAGGTACGTTAATACAGAGGTAGATTTCCCGCCGCGGTGCATAAATCTACGGGATTCACACATACGGTTTCAGTGACTTGATATTGGCGACCCGCTCTTCCCCTTTCATCAGACTCGTTGGAATCCCTGTTGCCTCCGTCCTGGATACATTTATACTTGCATGAACATTTAAAAGTATGCGTACATGCTTATGGAATTGCGTACATTTAATGGTGATTGCAAGATAACAGCATAAGGTCAAAAAAAGGTATTTTCTTGTGGGGTGTAGTGACGATATCACTACACCACATGAGCCTCGTGAGGGTGTAGCGAGGCCAACACTACACCACACATAGTTGTGGTCACTTTGTAGATCTTGTGGCTAGCGTCAGCACATACGTACACTCAAAAACCAAAAGAAACATACAGACATATATACAAACCCACATATGCAAACACACATACAAACACACATACACATAAAACACACACTCACACATACATATAAATATACATACACTCATATACAAACACTAATACACATATACAAACACACATGATCACCCAAATACACATATACAAACACACATGAACACCCAAATACACATATACAAACACACATCAACACCCAAATATACAAACACTCCCATACAAACACACATACACTCACATATAGAAACACACATAAACATCGAAGCAGAATTATCCTTTTTTTTTTGGTATTAGACACAAATGCCGATAATATTAACTCTTCAAGATATTAACTCTTCAAGGCCTCTGAGTGATGGACTATGTACCACATTATTAGCACTCTTTACCTTGAAATATTTACAATAGGAGACAAAAACGTGACGATGGCTGCCCTGCGCGTGAGAGAAGGTGGGGAGGGAGTACCCTACTTGGCCTCACGATTTAGGCCACACATTTGACATGAACTACACCAGATGTGGTTTACCACAGACCTGAGGTACACTAGACATGGTGTACCAGTTGGTTTACATTATACATGGAGTACCGAGGACATGGAGTATACCAGATATTGGATCCGTTGCATAGCTTGCCTAAATTACCTAAATTTAGTTACCTAAATTCATCTATCAGGTTCGTTATGTCAGCAGGTCATTGCCTGAGGTAGTTCAACACGAATAAGTCAAATTAGGTGATAACTGTTAATTAATAGAACATTAAAACCGTTACCACGAGTGTTTAAGGCTTTGGAACCTCTGCTGTTGAGATGGTCCTTTGTGCTGTAAGATTTCTTACTGTCCTGCTTGATCCTGGTGCGTAAGTCTTCATGGAGTCAGACTTCTCGTCCAAGATATATAACCATTCGCATGCTGGTTTAGTTATCATCTTCACATGTATTTTCTCAACTGCAAATGTGAAAGACTATCACGTCTCCCAGATGGGTATTGTTGCACGGGAGCTGTTAATGAAACTTCATTGTATTTGTCATTTCATCTTTTGTATGGTGAAGGATAGAGTGACTAGCATAGCCTGATGGATGAGGTGTAGTCGAGAGAGAGAGAGAGAAGATTAAGCCACTCAAAAGGTGGCTTGAATAGCCCATAAGTGGTGGCCCTTTTGAGCCATTTCCAGTATCAATAGATGATACTGGAGATCTGTGGAGGTGCGACTGCAACCTGCGTGACGGGAGATGTCTCCCGTGAGGTGTAGTCGATCGAAGGGATGGACAGTACGCAATGAGGACCAAGCACACTAGCCTGTGGTACCCCTCTCACTAGACTAACCTTCAGATTCGCCTCTATTAGGGATAATCCTTAAAGTTTCATATGGAAAAGATTCGCTTGTAAGTTACAAAATAGAGCTTCAGATATCCGCTGATTGATGCTTCAGTATTAGCCACAGATGCCATACCAAGTCTAAGGCAGCTGCAATGGCTAGTGCAACAACACAGCTGATCTTGAAATCATGCTGTAATCCGTGCCCCCTGAGAGGAGAAGTTCAGCAAGAGATCAGCAACACATCGACCTTGCTTGAAACCACATTACCGATCGGACAGTAACAGAGGCTTCTGTATGATCGGACGGTTTGCAATTGCTGTCATTTGTCGCGGGATTATTACCTCAAGAATGTTCACAGTAAAATATAGCAGTGACACTGGTCTGAAGTTGGTTATTACTGAACTGCTCTCTCTCTCTCTCTCTCTCTCTCTCTCTCTCTCTCTCTCTCTCTCTCTCTCTCTCTCTCTCTCTCTCTCTCTCTCTCTCTCTCTCTCTCTCAACCACTTGGGCTGGACGGTAGAGCGACGGTCTCGCTTCATGCAGGTCGACGTTCAATCCCCGACCGTCCAAGTAGTTGGACACTATTCCTTCCCCCCGTCCCATCCCCAAATCCTTATCCTGACCCCTTCCCAGTGCTATATAGTCGTAATGGCTTGGTGCTTTTCCCTGATAATTCCATTCCCTCTCTCTCTCTCTCTCTCTCTCTCTCTCTCTCTCTCTCTCTCTCTCTCTCTCTCTCTCTCTCTCTCTCTCTTTCTCTCTCTCTTTCTCTCTCTCTCTTTCTCTCTCTCTCTCTCTCTCTCTCTCTCTCTTTCTCTCTTTCTCTCTTTCTCTCTTTCTCTCTCTCTCTCTCTCTCTCTCTCTCTCTCTCTCTCTCTCTCTCTCTCTCTCTCTCTCTCTCTCTCTCCCTCTCTCTCTCTCTCTCTCTCTCTCTCTCTTTCTCTCTCTCTCTCTTTCTCTCTCTCTCTCTCTCTCTCTCTCTCTCTCTCTCTCTCTCTCTCTCTCTCTCTCTCTCTCTCTCTCTCTCTCTCTCTCTCTCTCTATCCGGTGCGTCGTCCGGTGCGTCGTCCGGTGCGTCGGAGCGCATGGTAACTGCACCGGTGACATAACTACCATAATGGATAGTGACCTATAACTACCTTGATGACATAACTACTACCTATAACTACCTTGTGGGTTATGACATAACTACTACCTCTGAAATTTCGGTTGACCGCAGCCAGGGCGTGTCCAGGCCACTTAATTACCTCCTTAAAACAATCCCCAGAAGTACATATATATATATATACAAGGAACGACTGTTTAGCTTATATCTGTAACAAAAGCTAATTTGGTAAGCTAGAAACCGCAAATTGTGGTTGCAGTAATTAGTCCTTTCGTCAGTTAAATTTATATAGCCACTCTAAGCTAGCCTTGAAGTCCTCAGTGATCACAGTTCGAGTCTGTCTTATACCATCTGAGTATAACTGAGCCACTCACTAACTTCATTATATCTGCAGTCTTTTGCTATTGCTGTTTGAAAGGGGGGGGGAGTCAGAAACAATACTGACTATACAGTCCCAGCATCTTATCTCCCAGGCCGGGATGAGAAGATGCTGGAAGATGTTATATTGTCCTTCTTATCTATGATAACAAAGTCTTTATCCTTGTATCTTTACTGCTCCTGCTCGATGGCATTTTTATAATTCAATTATAAGGATATATATCCCGAAAACATTCTTTGGATTACAGAATTAAAATAAAGGATTTGGATTAAAAAAATTAAAACATTTCTAAAATAAAAATGCATTATTTCAAATGATAATTACTATTCAAAAGCAAAAATTGCAAAGGTAAATTGCAATTCTGATTGAAATTACTTTGTTTTGAACAGCGCATTATTAAATGTTCTCTCCTGGCTTCGCATTTTTCTACCAGTCATGTTCTGAAGAGACAATGCGGCAGGTGAATTTGGTTATTTAGAGGAATCTACAATATGCTGAGGCAACGGCAAATACAGTAGCAGCAGCAACAGAGAGAGCAGTAACAGCCGCAACAGAGAGAGCAGTAACAGCAACAACAGAGAGAGCAGTAACAGCAGCATCAGAGAGAGCAGTAACAGCAGCAGTACAGGTAACAGGAGCAGTACAGGCAGCAACAGGAGCAGTACAGGCAGCAACAGGAGCAGTACAGGCAGCAACAGGAGCAGTACAGGCAGCAACAGGAGCAGTACAGGCAGCAACAGGAGCAGTACAGGCAGCAACAGCAGCAGTACAGGCAGCAGTACAGCCAGCAACAGTAACAGCAAAACACAGTAACAACGGGGTGGCAGCGACATCACTACCGGTGCAAGTGAGGACACCTAAACACGTCGGTGAGCGGTCAGGCAAATACTTTGCGAGAGGCGAGACATTGGAGTACCGGTAACAATAATTACCTTCCCACTACATCAATCTTACGGCGAGTGAACGATTCTCCACAGCACCGCAGGTCGCGCTTGACGATTTTCTGCGTTGGGTTATTTTTCTGTTTTTTTGTTTAATATTGGCATGCGGGACACGTACTTGTTCCTCCGGTGGATGCCACGTGAAACGAGTCTTCCGTGACGCAGCGGAGTCCTCTTACAACGTCACTCCTGTCACGGGTCTTGATTGGTGAAGAAAAATGTAGGCACAGTGGTTGTGTGGTCAGCTGGGGACTTTGTCTCTGTCGTCTGAGCTGTTCCTCGTATCTCTGGCTGTCTGGGGTGCAGGGGCGCATATCTCTGGCTGTCTATGGTGCAGGGGCCCATATCTCTGGCTGTCTGTGGTGCAGGGGCGAATATCTCTGGCTGTCTGTGGTGGAGGGGCCCATATCTCTGGCTGTCTATGGTGCAGGGGTCCATATCTCTGGCTGTCTATGGTGCAGGGGCCCATATCTCTGGCTGTCTATGGTGCAGGGGCCCATATCTCTGGCTGTCTGTGGTGCAGGGGCCCATATCTCTGGCCCAGACGAATCAGGTAGTCTTAGGAGCCCAGACGAGGAGTCAGGTAGTCTTAGGGCCCAGACGAGGAGTCCAGAAGTCTTCGGGACCCAACAGGTCCGGCAGCAGCCCAAGGATGACCATGTCTTCAGTAGTAGTCGTGTGGATCTTAGTCACTGTCAGAGGCACGAAACTTTCACAGGATGAGTTTGCGCTTGAGATCATCAACCAACAACTAACTACGATGATAAAAGATGAACAACTTTTCCTTTACTCTTGATGAGAATTCCTTTTTTTTTTACTCATTTAATCATTTACAGCAAGAAATCTGAACAATATATATTTTTATGCTCATAATATATTGTTGTTAGTAAAGTTTACTGAGTATTGTTATCAGGACAATAAAACAGTAAAAGAAATGTTGTCACAGTATGATATATATATATATATATATATATATATATATATATATATATATATATATATATATATATATATATATATATATATATATATATATCTTCTTAATATTTCTTATGTTTTTCTTCACTGAAGCAGAAAGTTGAACAATTAACTCTCCAAAGACAACAACTTCTCTCTCTAGCCGATTTACAATGCACAAACAACAGAGCTCCAACGAGGAACATATAATCACCACACACACACAACGAGGCGATTACCAGGAATATTTTGACGAGCAACACCGAAATAATTGATAGATACAATGGCAATAGAAGATTAGACATCAGTGAAGCGCTGCATATCAACAAATCTAGACCAGCCCATCAACAACCAGCTAATACACAGTTAGACCCCTGGAAACACAAACCGAAACTGTCTCTATTTTCCGCTTGTTACAACTTGAAATAAAGTTGTTACATCTTGGCTTAACGTGTTTATGACGTATTAGAACGTTGTTACAACTTGCTATATTGGTTGTTATAACTGGTTAGGAGGTGTTAAAACTTGCTCGAACGTTGTACCAACGTCGTAGTTTCGGTGTGTGTTTGGCGGGACACTACCCACTTCAAGACCCCGGGCCAACGCAGACGCTGGACCGAATGACCCTGCTACAGGAACAGAAGTAGTCAGAAGAACATGAGCTGCCAACATACCACACAATGTGTTGTTACATTAAATACCTTATCAATATTCCCTATGTAATGCCATTCATCCATATGTTACCCAACCACCTCAGCATAAGAGAATATAACCCGGTGCTAAGTTCGGTAGAATTTGTCTTTGAGAATGTGAGCAGTAACCTCACATTCTCACAGAAACGCATGACTGAGCGTCAGACCCAATGAAAAGTGAAATTGAACTTTGGAGAGTTAATTTTTCAACTTCCTGCTTCAGTGAAGAAAAACGTAGGAAATATCGAGAAGATTCGAGCCAGAATCATATATCTTAAACGTTCTATATATATATATATATATATATATATATATATATATATATATATATATATATATATATATATATATATATATATATATATATATATATTTAATCACCATCATCAAAACGCCTTACCCACTAGTTTACCTGAAATACGACCCGCCAATCGTTTAACACTAAATACCCAATGACTGCTGGATGAACAGAGGCGTACAGTAAAGAACTGGGGCCTAGTCAATTCTCCCCGGCCAGGATACGAACCTGGGTCAAACTGCTCGCGAAGCGGGGCGAGTGTGCTACCTCTGCGCCACCGAGCCAAGTTCTCTCACAATTAAGGCTCTAGTTAAAGAACAAGTTGGTAACAGGAAGAATGTCTTTCACATGAAATGTTTTTTTCTCGTTATAATTGTCTGTTACATCATTGTCTCTGAGAATGCATTAACACGAAAATATTAAATATCACATGATTTCTACATACAATGCAATATACAGTAGAAATTCGAACCAGTAATACCAAAATCATTTACACATGCTGCATAGCAGAAGCACTTCACATTAAACACACTTGTATCTAGATACGCCTCTTCAGCATAACCAAGAAGAAACTGTCATTTGAGATTCTATACATGACTTTAAGACCAAGTACTCAACTACTCAAGTTGGTAATTAAGAGGTTTACCCAGGGGACTTTCTTGCCACCTCCAACTCTCCACCAATGACGTCTCTCAGCCTGGCTTTACTAACCTCCATTACGATGTACCCAAGACACTGGCACTGTTGATAAAGAGTGCCACGCGACCTGAGCCCACCAACCGGAGGCAGGGTGACCGCTAACCGCCGCAAGTTGGTCAGAATCCATCACTTTCCCTTCCTCTGTTCCTGACCTTAATCGTTGGCTTTCCCACCCACCCTTTCCAGGGGCCCCCCTTCCAGGCCCTCTTCCAGAAACCCTGCAGCTTGCCCCAGGCAGTCCCATCCACCTCCTATATGGTAATAAGCCCCATACTTCTACTATAAACGTCCTTCCAGCCCTCCAGGGCTCCCTTTCTTCCAGCTCCCTCCTGTTTTCCTCGACCCCCTTCTCCCCATCCCTTCTACGAATCTCATTCCACTTTCTCATGCTCTTCAATTCCTTTTCAGTATGCTCAGGGCTCTTGTCCAACTCTCAGTTCACCTTATCCCTTTCCATGTTTCCTCCAACTCATGTCAACCCCCTTCCAGGACCTCTTCAACCCCCTTCCAGGACCTCTTCAACCCTCTTCTTAAACCTTGCTGGCCCTTCCAGGATCCCTGGAGTCCCTTCCAGAACACCTACAGTCCTTTCCAAGACCCCTGCTACCTCTTCCATGTCTCCTAGAGCCATTTTCTGAAGCAAAGCAAAGCTTTCAGGACCCTTGCAGCCCTTCTAGGACCCTTATACCCCTTCCAGGACCCCTGCAACCCTTTCAGGGGCCCTCCTGTACCCCTTCCAGGGCCTCTGCAGCCCTTCCAGGACGCCTGTATCCCTTCCAGGACGCCTGTACCCCTTCCAGGACGTCTGCAGCCCTTCCAGGACATCTACAGCCCTTCCAGGACGCCTGCATTCCTTCCTGGACGCCTGCTCTCCTTCCTAGACGCCTGCACCCCCTTCCAGGACATCTACAGCCCTTCCAGGATGCCTGTACCCCTTCCAGGACGCCTGCAGCCCTTCCATGAT
>NC_091202.1:27464444-27516944 GCF_040958095.1 Procambarus clarkii | reverse complement strand
CGCAGTGGGCAACAATCTTATTTAAGATCGCCCACTAATTGCTTGACGGCAGTTACTGTTCTTGCCTGAAGGCACAGCTGTAGACAAGCCAACAGAAAGCAGCGTATCCTTGCACCACACAACACAACGCCAAGGACACACACACATCCGATATCTGCACTGCTTTCCTTTTCCTTAACCTTCTTTTCCTTCACTTTCCATACATTTCAACACCTTCCTTTTCCCTCAGAACCTTCCCTCTTCTTCACCGCCTTTCCTATTCTTTGCAATCTTTTCTCTCCTTCACTTTCCCAACCCTTCACTGCCTACCCGACCTCTCACGACCCTTCCACTACCTAACAAACTTTTTACCATAGTGACTACATACTGCCTTCATCAATAATCTACATTTAATCATATAGAAAATATTATGTTGATTGAATCTGAGTGAATATGGGGTTTGGTATTTAGCGAGTTTGGAGACTGGTAGCATTTATCATTTCACATAAAAAGAGGCAAGGGTGTCAACCCCAATTGACCTATGGCCATCCCCAACCAACCATTAGTCACCCTGCAATGTTTAATGAGACTAGCCCCCCTAGCGTCTGGCCTCCAACTTTGACCAGGCACAAATAACATTCTCTTTTTACAGATATCAATTATTAGTGTGCAAATATACTCTCAGAATGCAAGTAAAATCCACAGAACACACGTTACAGACGTGCAGATGACCTCCAAGGAATGTTATGTAACTAATAAAATTTAACTTAGGTTACATCTTGTGTGGGGACGAGCATGTGTGTGAGTAAGAGGAATTAACATTGACGACTCACAAAGTCTTGCATACCATGATAACATGCTCAGAAGAATGTTAACCACTTCTTTGATAGTTTACACACGTCATGGATGCAGGCATCACTGCGAGATGAAGAATTTCAAGCACCACTAAGGAGACGCAAGCATCACTGAGACATACGGAGATGCAAGTGTCACTGAGACAATCGACTTGAGAATGGTCCAGGACGGACCGAAACGTCGTCGTCCCTTCACCTTCTAGTGTGAGGTCTGGTCAACATCACTGAGACATAAGGAGACGCAAGCATCACTGAGAGATGAGACAAGAATCACTGAAATGAGAAAGAAGAGACAGATAAGCAAATAAGAGACATAATTATTCGGTATCAGAATAATTAAACCATGAATTACTCGACATTGATGGTTGTCTAACCATATTAGATCACTAATTTATAAAAGAAAACGCTGCATAATACAGTTAATAATTGTTTCAAGAGCGCTTTGTTCAAAAGTATTTTTATACATAAACCAACAACTTAAATTCATATATTTTGTTAACAGTTATACAGGTATTTTACCTGTATAATAACAGGCAGTTTTTCTTTTATATACTATGTGGCTCAGTGATTGCTTTTATTGATTGTATATATTGATTGTTTATACAGATTGATTGGATAGTATGCTTGTGACCGACATGTCAGCTTTCGTATAAATACAATGACAATGAGAGCTGAGAACCAGTTATACTCAGACGACATATAACTAACTGGTATGCTAAGCTGCACAAGCCCCGTTACTCACCGTGTAAGATTCTGCTAAACTATCGACAGAAAACATTCAGTCTAATGTAGATGAAAATAAACAGATCACTAACCCAAACACACACATGAAATGTTTCGGCCACACTAGAGTTCAGGACTGGCCGAAAAGTTAACACTTTTTTTCTCATGTTTTGAGTTGGTCTTATCTTGTCTTGTCGCCTCTCATACCTTTCTAAACACACAGATGTTTTAGTGGGTTTTCGTGGCGGACCGGAAACGGACCTTTGTGAAGAGCATTCCTGGCTAATTGTTCGCGCCTTTCTGCTCACGTTTCACACAGCGCAGACAATTCCTCGTAATTCAGCTGGATAACTTTCCTTTCCACAAAATGAGGTGTTGTGCCTCAAGGCTATAAAGCAGAAGCAAGAGTGATTAACTCTCTTTTTTATATTTTCCTAAACGTCTGACAGTTTTATGTGGGCCGTGTTTACCCTGGTGTTGAGTGTGGGGGCCATGTTTAGCCATGTTAGGAAGTATATGTTTCCTGTCGGAGTTCCGCATTTGAAGTTGAATGTAAATGCATGTTGTTAAGTGTTGCAAAACATAAGGGAGGGTTGTTTTGAGTATTGCCAAACGCGAAGCTTTTGTGTTCTAAAAAAAAGAATCATGTTTCTCTTAGTTTATTTCTAGGTCACCTTGATCGGTTTTATGGATTGTCCTGCGCGCACACAATAGCATACCGGCCAGAAGGAACAGCTTACTGAATGGGTCTTTTCTCTGTCATGATGCCACAACCAATTTAGTGAAACTTGGCAATAGCTTGAGTACCGAGGAACTCACAAACATTCCTGAGTCTCCTTAGGACCACAGCTGTACAAAACCTTCCCAGGACTTCAGACCATGACTGTCGAGGACCATCCAAAGTCACCATCACACCATGACTCTTGAGAACGTTTCCAGGACACCATCAGGTCAGGACTGTTGAGGATCTTCCAAGTTCACAATCATACCTGGCTTGAATGGATCTATTGATCCATCTATTGATCCTGGCTTACGGATCTATTGGCTTCATACAAGATTCTGAATTTTCCACTTTCATTTTCGTATTATACTATTTTGAGACAGAGCACACTCCTACAACAGCCGCTTGGAATGTATGTCTGAGACATCAGTGAAGCATTCCCATTCACGACCAGTGAATAATTGTATTATTCAGTTATGGGAATGAGTTAGAATATTCTTATCACGACGGAAAATGGTCCAGGACGGAACGAAACGTCCTCAGTCTTCATCCATTCAGACGAGTGGCTTGGGTGTCTGTTCTAATGTAATTTTGATTCAGTTTGTGTAATATGTTGTAGTCAGTGGTATGAATAATTTGCATAGTTAGGGAGAGTATATGGAAGTTGTTCAGAGACCAGGTGATCATGTGAAGTTAACTGGGATCTACGTCTTGATCTATAATACTAGTTAGTTTGAAGTTATTAGCCCGGAGGAGTTACTAGCCATGGAAGAGTTACTAGCCGCAGACACTGAGCAGCCTGGCGTGAGAGACATGCACACGGCCACACCAGCAGCTAGACACAACAGGCTGGCGCTCCCTAAACATTGGCCACTTAGCCACAAACTTGAGACGTTGTTATTTTTGATCGGGGATGTTTTGGCCCGAAAGTGACAGTTTCCACCAAACATCTTGAGAATCTCAACTGGCTAAAATCAAAATACTTCAGACTCGGTAAAGATTCTTTCGTAAAAGGCGAATAACAATTATGACTGGATCGAGCAGGTGTACAGAAGTATAAGCTATATATTTTAAACATTGCTAGCAGTGCTAGTGATCTCTGTTACGTGTACGATGTTTCGAACGTTGTTGGAGATCAATATTTGGAACTATCTAAGGTTTGGAAGACGTTTCTGCCTTGCTGTGTATCTTGTAGATCTTGTAGGCTGTTGTGAGTTAAAGTGGAGGGCCTGGTGTGCCTCCCTGAGCTTGAAGAATCCTACATGGTTTGCTCTCAAAAATGGAATAGTTATCCATGATAATTATACAACACAGTTAATATTAACTTTGGATAATTTATTTTGGACGATTAATAAAATATAAAAAAGATGGATTTTTTTTAGGAGGATCATGTTGTTACTTAATTTTTATGAATAAGTAACCCATCCTACACATCACGCGAGGTGAAAGTCACGATACAGTGGACACAGTAAACAGGAGTGACGTTGATTCGGCGTTGATTCGGCGTTGATTCGGCGTTGATTCGGCGTTGATTCGGCGTTGATTCGGCGTTGATTCGGCGTTGATTCGGCGTTGATTCGGCGTTGATTCGACGTTGATTCGGCGTTGTTCGTGGTTACAGTGCCCGCTTGGGGGACGTTAAGGTGCGTCCTGGATCCTTTCCAGCCGGCCCACTTGCTGCAGCCAAGTTACTGTGACTAGTTCACTGTTTTCTCTTGTGCTTCTGAAGAGTATTCCCAGAATAAGAAAGTGAAAATTGTTACTTTTTTTATACCTAGGCTTGTGGTTCTCTGCCTACGCTTCTGGAAGCACTTTTAAATATATCTATAATTTTAGAAGCACTTTTAAATATATTTATAATTTTAGAAGCACTTTTAAATATATTTATAATTTTAGAAGCACTTTTAAATATATTTATAATTTTAGAAGCACTTTTAAATATATTTATAATTTTAGAAACACTTTCATATATAATTGTACTTTTAGAAACACTCTTAGATATACCTATAAATTTTAGAAGCACGTTCATATATTCATATTCTTTTAGAAGTAATTTTAAATATACTTATCATTACATATTTTTTTTTTAAAATAGCAGCTGAAGGAAAAAATATGTTTCAGGCAAAATATTTTTATTAGCACTAATCAGCCTCAAACATTATCATGCTTAAATCTACCTTTTTATGTATATTTGAATACATTAGAGACTGACCTGAAAGCAATAGGCGATGTGTAATTTTTTTTCAGTCTGATCAATCCCATATATTTCTGAAGATAAAATCCCACTTCAAAATGGAAAGAACAATCTCCATGAGCCCATAGTTTCTGTGGCAATGATGAAAATTTACCTGAGGTAACCATCTCTCTAGTGGCCTCGAGGAGGACAGGAAGCAGGCGGCTTGTCAAAGGTTTTCCCCCCATTTGTTCTGGTGATTTGTGTATGGCTGGATTTTGAATGGCAGCAGTGTTTTGGCCCTTGCGGCTTCGGCAGGTAGGCGGTTCTGTGGGCTTAAATGCCTATGGGTAAAAAGGCATTTGGTGGAGATGCTGGTGCTGATGTTGGTGGTGCAGGGGATGGTGACGATGATAGTGGTGGTGGTAGTGCTGATGTTAGTGGTAGTGGTGGTAGTGGTGGTAGTGTTGTTTACCATAAATTACCACATTGTTAATAAAGCTATTTAGAATGTAACTATAGTAATGTGACGCTTGCTTTCTACCTCAGTAAACTAAAGTATGCGAACCTGTAATTAAAAATTCAAAGCACCCTGTAACCTCCGCCTTCTTAGTGTCATCTTTAACTTAATTACTATTGTTTGTTTTTTTTTACTTATAAATGTCAACTTATATGTGATATTATTTGGAGATCTCATAATCATAATGCAATTATTATTTTCCTCGTAATTAAAGCACAATTTTGAGCTCAATTAATTTTTTACCTCATTCAAGAATTATGTTCAGTTCATAATTAAAGTCCTTTACCCCATAACTAAATTATTTATTTTTTAAATAATTGCAATTTGATTATATATTACTGGTATTAACTAAATTTGGTCTATGAATGCAATTATTATTTCAATATATTATTATTAGCAGTTGAAGTTGTAAAAAAAAGAGGAATTAGACGTCCAGGAAAAGGAAGCAATAGGAGGAAGAAAAGAAGGTTGTCTCAAAAGGTCAATAAAGTTAATAATAAGGTCATAAGAATTAAAAGTTGATGATCTTGAGTGTCGATTCCTCTGACCTCTGTCAGCTTTCCCCAGCTGTGGTCACTACACACACACCAGTACACAGAGTTGCCAGTACACCAGTTGGCTATGATACTAAGGTCACCAGTCCATCAGCTCACTAGGGTCACCAATACACCAGGGGTCACCAGTACTCCAGAAACACCAGCACACCTGTACATCAAGGTCACCAGTATACAGGTTGGCTCCAAATCACCTATACATCAGAATTGTCAATACACCCGTTCTCATAAAATCCACCCCCCCCCCCCGCCCACAACCCCCCCACTACCACTTACACCCCCCATCAACCCCATCCCCCCCCCCCTTCCCTCCAACCCATCCTCCACTCCCACGGTTGATAATGTTACCTCTGCCATGACCTATTCTGTAGCGTAAAAATCCTCTTCACTCACCGAGTGCTTGCTATGCCGGGTCGTGTGGCGCGATTCACTATTTGCATACCCTGTCCGCGGGGCTCAGCGCGATTTGCATGTCCGTTAGTGGTGCTCTGTGCTACCCTTGACAGTCTCAGGGGAATCTGTGCTATGGGGATACTGACCCCTGTGGTTTCTGTGCTATGGGGATACTGACACCCTGTGGTTTCTGTGCTATGGGGATACTGACACCCTGTGGTTTCTGTGCTATGGGGATACTGACACCCTGTGGTTTCTGTGCTATGGGGATACTGACACCCTGTGGTTTCTGTGCTATGGGGATACTGACACCCTGTGGTTTCTGTGCTATGGGGATACTGACACCCTGTGGTTTCTGTGCTATGGGGATACTGACACCCTGTGGTTTCTGTGCTATGGGGATACTGACACCCTGTGGTTTCTGTGCTATGGGGATACTGACCCCCTGTGGTTTCTGTGCTATGGGGATACTGACACCCTGTGGTTTCTGTGCTATGGGGATACTGACATCTGTGGTTTCTGTGCTATGGGGATACTGACATCTGTGGTTTCTGTGCTATTGGGATACTGACATCTGTGGTTTCTGTGCTATGGGGATACTGACATCTGTGGTTTCTGTGCTATGGGGATACTGACACCTGAGGTTTCTGTGCTATGGGGATACTGACACCTGAGGTTTCTGTGCTATGGGGATACTGACCCCTGAGGTTTCTGTGCTATGGGGATACTCCCATTCACAGAGCATTACACTATGTGCACCCGTGTTTTGGGGCCTCGGTGGTGTTTACAAAACAGTTTCATGGAGATCCTCGCGCTATTTGACTACAGGATAACGTATCTTTCATACCAATATCTGAGGTGTTTGGCCTGCAAATAGCGCAGGAACACAGATGAAACTTTCTGATATCACCTTGCTGGGTTGACAGATGTCTTGCACTTTATATTACCTGAAAAAGGTAAAATCTCTCTATTCTGGTGGGCTGGACGGTAGAGCGACGTTCTAGCTTCATACAGGTCGGGGTTCAATCCCCGACCGTTCAAGTGGTTGGGCACCATTCCTTCTTACCGTCCCGTCCCACACACACACACATACCTTACCTTGAGGTTACCTTGAGGTGCTTCCGGGGCTTAGCGTCCCCGCGGCCCGGTCGTCGACCAGGCCTCCTGGTTGCCGGACTGATCAACCAGGCTGTTGGACGCGGCTGCTCGCAGTCTGGCGTATGAGTCACAGCCTGGTTGATCAGGTATCCTTTGGAGGTGCTTATCCAGTTCTCTCTTGAACACTGTGAGGGGTCGGTCAGTTATGCCCGACCCCTCTACATGTGTGTGTATGTGCAGTTATGCACATACACACACATGCCCGTTGATTGCACCTTGCTGCTAAATATATCTAAAATAGTAATTTCAAAACAATATTTTGCTTTTCTTATAGCAATATATACACCATTATTGACTGGTCTCAAGTGAACTCACTGAATCGAGTGAATAAATGTCCAGTTATTCATACTTTGACCAAAAGTACCATTAAAACAAATAATTTTCTTTGAAGCTTCAAGTGCTTCCTCAAGCCTCAGCTCTTTTCTCACAGCAAATGGGAGGCTGTTATGTTTTTACGTATGTATGGCTGTTATGTATGGCTGTTATGTATGGCTGTTATGTATGGCTGTTATGTCTGTGGCTACCCGCACGCCAATGGTAGTCTATTATATTATTTTTATAAGACACACACACACACACACACACACACACACACACACACACACACACACACACACACACACACACACACACACACACACACACACAATGAGCCACAGAGATTTTAGAAAGAACTCTTTTAGTGTCAGAGTGGTTGACAAATGGAATGCATTAGGCAGTGATGTGGTGGAGGCTGACTCCATACACAGTTTCAAGTGTAGATATGATAGAGCCCAATAGGCTCAGGAACCTGTACACCTGTTGATTGGCGGTTGAGAGGCGGGACCAAAGAGCCAGAGCTCAACCCCCGCAAGCACAAATAGGTGAGTACACACACACAAACACACAGTAAAAAAAACAGAAATATTCAGTCAGAGACACAGACAAAATGAGAATGAGACAAAGACAAACATTTAAAAACCTGCAGACAGATACAGAATCAAGACAGTGATAGACCTCCACAGAGAGAGACCGAATCGACCAGGGTAAAGAGAAAGAGACAGGAAGACACACAGAAAAACAGAGACAGACAGACAGATAGACAACAACAACACAGCGATAGACAGAGGGAGGAACCTGGAGGAGGAGATGGTGGTATCTTAAGAGAGGAAAGAAGAAAGAGAGGGAGAGGCGAAATAATTGGATATTGGGAGAGAGGGGAAAGAGTGATTACTTATTAATAGCAATAATTATTAATAATAATATTAAATAAAAATTATAATTATTATTATTTAAATTATTATTATTATTTACATTCAACGAATAAAGAAAACTAAGTCTAGCAGACATTTATAACAATAATATTAACGCACAGAGAGAAATCATGTTAACATCATGTATCAAAGAGAAAATCAGTTGGAGCCGTGAGAAGGATTCGAACCTGCGGACTGCTGGGTGCTGCCAAGCATACGCCTTAATCCACTGGACCCCCACAATGTGCACTACAAAAGGAATGTAACCGCTGGGATTGAACTCAGTCCTCTAGGGGTTCCTGAAACACTGCCCTGAGTAGCATATCGTAGTCCAGTGGTATAAGGCTTGTAATAACAATAATAATGAACAGCCAGCGAATAAAAATATATAACTTTAATTCCTATAGTGTCTTATATTGACGTCTTTAAGATATTGTACTTCAGTATTCACAGTACGAGTATTTCTCATCAGCTGGGAACATTTTTCCTTCTAAACTGTTACAGTAATATTCATTTTAATCTCTGAGACGAAATTAAGACCCGTGGGGAGGGGGGGTGGTGGTGGAATTAATTTCCGGATTCGAGGCTGTTAATCCGTGTCTCCGGATCTCTTGCCGGCATATATCCTCTTGGTCAATCTTATTCGGTTCAAAAGTATAATTTTTTGACGCAAAAAGATACTTTGAACCTTCTAAAAAGATAATTAGAACCGTGTTTTTTTTTTTTTTGGAGGGAGGCAATGTGGAATATGAAAGTGTTAATAAATCGTCTAAGATACGGTGTTCGTGCCTTAGAAGAAAGGCACGAACATAGACACGTACTCTGCCCAGCTCTCGTGCAGCCTGGAGGCGTCATCTGTCTCCTGGTCAAGAACAGGTCGACGGTTCAATGAAGAACAAGGAGTTTTCTCAAACAATGGGAACACAGTAAGAATAGGAACACCAACACAGCAGCTCGTATACACAAGATCGTTGGCCGGGTGAGAACACGGATGAGAACACGGGTGAGAACACGAATGAGAACACGAATTAAATACGGGTGAGAATACAAATAAGGACACGACTTAAACACGGGTGATAACACGAATGAGGACACGGGTGAGAACACGAATGAGGACACGGGTGAGAACACGAATGAGAACACGAATGAGAACACGGGTGAGAACACGAATGAGAACACGAATGAGAACACGAATGAGAACAAGAAGCAGGCATCCCTCAGCAGGCAACCCAAGAGCTCAGGTGTGCAATACTCAAGATTACAAACAACATAAAGAAAGTGAAATTCCACTGTATCATTACTGCCTTGTTATATATTTGTGACGACAGTGAAATCTAGGTGATTAGAGGGAATAAGGGGGATTGTAACAGTGACCGTGAATGGTGACATTGACAGTGTGCCATCAACAACGGTGTTCGGCGACAGTTTCACTTGCTGTCTGAGTGACAGTTCCCTACCCCCCCCCCCCTCTCCCCGAGTGCCTGGACAAGGATGGTGACACTATGTAAACACCATACTCGTCAAGTACTTGTTTGAGTTATTTTTTTGTGTGTGTCAAAATTTCAGGGCAATTCTCCAGCCTCAAATGGACAAATTAGAGTCAATTTTATGATGTGGTCTGAAATGACCTCAAGGCTTTTACCCTACATAAAAGTAATGCTGTAAAGGAAGTCAATTTTTGTTGAGAAAAAATGTGATGGTGAGAGCAAGGGTGATGGTGATATATATATATATATATATATATATATATATATATATATATATATATATATATATATATATATATATATATATATATATATATGTCGTACCTAGTAGCCAGAACTCACTTCTCAGCCTACTATTCAAGGCCCGATTTGCCTAATAAGCCTAGTTTTCATAAATTAATTGTTTTTCGACTACCTAACCTACCTAACCTAACCTAACTTTTTCGGCTACCTACCCTAACCTAACCTATAAAGATAGGTTAGGTGAGGTTAGGTAGGGTTGGTTAGGTTTGGACATATATCTACGTTAATTTTAACTCCAATAAAAAAAAAATTACCTCATACATAATGAAATGGGTAGCTTTATCATTTCATAAGAAAAAAAATAGAAAAATTTATTAATTAAGGAAAACTTGGCTTATTAGGCAAATCGGGCCTTGCGTAGTAGGCTGAGAAGTGCATTCTGGCTACTAGGTACGACATATATATATATATATATATATATATATATATATATATATATATATATATATATATATATATATATATATATATATATATATATATATATATATTAGTATATTTTCGTAGCAGTCTTTCTTGTAAACATATGTTGTTGAATATGACCGAAAAAGTAAGATTAATAATTCTAACACGATTTTTTTCAATATTTCTTATGTTTTTCTTTACGGTCGGTGGTAATAAAAAATCAATTCTCCAAAATTCATTTTTATTAATGGTCTGACGCCTAGAAGCGTTTCGTAAGGGCTTCTTACATTCTCAAAGACTTCTTAACACTTAAAGAAGTAAAAAGTAATGTAAGTATTGTAAAAAGTCGAATTTGATAACACTTTGCACTATACTTCATAAGTGTAGTGTTAAGTGTTAAAAAGTCTTTGAGAATGTAAGAAGCCCTTACGAAATGCTTCTAGGCGTCAGACCATTAATAAAAAAGAACTTTGGAGAATTGATATTTTTATTACCACCGACAGTGAAGAAAAACATAAGAAATATTGAAAAAATTCGTGTTATAATTATTAATCTTACTTTTTTGGTCATATACAACAACACACACACACACACACACACACACACACACACACACACACACACACACACACACATACATATATATATATATATATATATATATATATATATATATATATATATATATATATATATCACGGGAATTATATATATAATACCCACTTTTACTTCTCTCAATATTTCTCTCTCTGTTCCTCTTCCACGCTCCATTCTCCACCTTTCTCCTCTTCCTCTCTTCCATTCATTCGAAATATGAGGTCGACATCGCCGCTCGTTCTCATATATTTTGCAACAATTATTGCACAAACTACATACAGGAAAATTGAATTGGATAAATGCTTTATCGACAGCATTGCATATGACAGATAAAACACATATTAAATCTAGTCTCTTAACTACTAGAGACTTTTCACCTCCATTCCCTTTTTTTTGTGACCTTTGACCCTGTTATTACTTGCGTCTTGCGTCATATACTTGACGCCAGACGCATGTACCCTCAGTCGTAAAAGTAGATCTGTCTCACGACATAAAGATCGTATATTTTGTGCGGTTTTTTTTTTTTTCGTGCGTATGTGTACGAACCAGTCAGTCTCAGTCCTCATTAATCTTACGATAGACATTTTTGTTATTCCAAAATATCATAAATATCGATTGTTTGTATAATACATAAAAGACTTGAGAATGGTCCAGGACGGACCGAAACGTCGTCTTCCCTTCACCTTCTAGTGTGTGGTCTGGTCAAAATTGATAAAAGCCTTCAGTTTGTACGTTTCGTATTCCAAAGGTACAAACAAGATGTGTTTATCTTGATAACCGATAGCGTAACCTTTGTCTCAACCGGTTTCATAAATAAAGAATATAGTTGAGCTCTGCCTTTATTCATCTCCCATGAGTCGCCATGAGTCGTCATGAGTCGTCATGAGTCGCCATGAGTCGCCATGAGTCGCCATGAGTCGCCATGAGTCGTCATGAGTCGTCATGAGTCGCCATGAGTCGCCATGAGTCGTCATGAGTCGTCATGAGTCGCCATGAGTCGCCATGAGTCGCCATGAGTCGCCATGAGTCGCCATGAGTCGTCATGAGTCGCCATGAGTCGCCATGAGTCGCCATGAGTCGCCATGAGTCGTCATGAGTCGCCATGAGTCGCCATGAGTCGTCATGAGTCGCCATGAGTCGTCATGAGTCGCCATGAGTCGCCATGAGTCGCCATGAGTCGCCATGAGTCGCCATGAGTCGTCATGAGTCGCCATGAGTCGCCATGAGTCGCCATGAGTCGCCATGAGTCGCCATGAGTCGCCATGAGTCGCCATGAGTCGTCATGAGTCGCCATGAGTCGCCATGAGTCGCCATGAGTCGCCATGAGTCGTCATGAGTCGCCATGAGTCGCCATGAGTCGCCATGAGTCGTCATGAGTCGTCATGAGTCGTCATGAGTCGCCATGAGTCGCCATGAGTCGCCATGAGTCGCCATGAGTCGCCATGAGTCGCCATGAGTCGCCATGAGTCGCCATGAGTCGCCATGAGTCGTCATGAGTCGCCATGAGTCGCCATGAGTCGCCATGAGTCGTCATGAGTCGTCACGAGTCGCCATGAGTCGTCATGAGTCGTCATGAGTCGCCATGAGTCGCCATGAGTCGTCATGAGTCGTCATGAGTCGCCATGAGTCGCCATGAGTCGTCATGAGTCGTCATGAGTCGCCATGAGTCGCCATGAGTCGCCATGAGTCGCCATGAGTCGTCATGAGTCGCCATGAGTCGCCATGAGTCGTCATGAGTCGCCATGAGTCGCCATGAGTCGCCATGAGTCGTCATGAGTCGTCACGAGTCGCCATGAGTCGTCATGAGTCGTCATGAGTCGTCATGAGTCGCCATGAGTCGTCATGAGTCGTCATGAGTCGCCATGAGTCGCCATGAGTAGCCATGAGTCGTCATGATGGATATGGATCCAGTCAATAACAAATTCCTAAAAACGGTTTTATCAAGGTCTTTTCTAAATCTAAACTTATCCTATTTACTAATATTATTCTATTATATTATTATTCTATTTTAATATATTATCATTTTATTCTAATGTGTTTTATTCCATTATATTCTATTATTATTCTATTATATAATATAACTATTATTCTATTGGTTTGTGCTGGAATAGTGTTAAATAGAACACGAAACAGTGAATTCAAATTGGATAAGTTTAGATTCAAGAAAGACCTGGGTAAATACTGGCCTGGGAATAGAGTCGTTGATTTGTGGAACAAATTACCGGGAAACATAATAGACGTAGAATCGCTGGAGTGTTTCAACCGTAGGTTAGACATATACATGAATGAATTTGGTTCGGTATAAATAAGAGCTGCCTACAGCAGTCCAACAGCAAATGCCCATTTAAAGTTAAACTGAATGTGTGTATATATATATAACTTTCTCTCTCATAAGTATACCGTGTTATGTAAGTCACAAGATATAACACAAGAAATCTAAATAAGAAGGCTGACCGAGTCTTTTGCAACCTTAACCTCTAGTTGCAAACTGCATAGTCTGAGACGCCGTAGAAGCAACATTGCAGCGGGGTGAGGAGGGGGGAAGTTAAGGTTAAGGTAATTGAGACGAGGTCGAGGGTAATATAATCCCCCAGTACTATTCCTCACCCAAATGATCTCTTGAATGACAGACACGAGGTAGTTTCTCCCCGGCGTTTCAAGTCGCGGAATGACGCTTGCGTTTCTTTGGACAAGACAGGATCTATTGACATGTTGCGTATTTGCACGGGGAAAATGATTTGCTGTTGTGAGAAATGTAAAGCAAGGACACTCTAAGCTTTCCCCCTGATTCGGAAATGTTGCGCAAATAAAGAGTGGTGTAATTCTTGCCCGTCATCATATATTGACGGAGTTGATGTCTGTATACAGTCATATACTGATGCAGATTGTGCGTCTCTCTATCATTCTTTATTGACGTAGTTACTGTGTCCGTCCACCATCATGTATTGACGCAGTTGATGCGTCTGTCCATCATCATATGCTGACGCAATTACTGCGTCTGTCCACCTTCACGTGAAATACGTAGCTTGTGCGTCTGTGAACCAATAAATACTAACGCAGCGCTTGAAGCAATTTTGTTTGCATTTATAATTAAACACCCACTGAAAAGCTCGGTGAATTTTTTTTGTACAACTTTCTAGGAAATATCTCTAGAATAATGTACAGTGTCAAGGTAACAGAAGAGTAAGATATGTAGACCTGACACTTACTAAGTGGCATATGACACAGGGGTGAGCATGACCACCGCTCCCCATAACTTTCAATGAGGCCTTGACTAAGACAAAAACATACACTGACCAGAGCTGTGAAAATACCGTCCTGGTGTCCTGAGGCGAGTTTCAACCGCGTAGAGGGAGAGCCAATGCTGAAGGCTTGGCCATGACAAGCTCTCTCTCTCTCTGTCTCTCTCTCTCTCTCTCTCTCTCTCTCTCTCTCTCTCTCTCTCTCTCTCTCTCTCTCTCTCTCTCTCTCTCTCTCTCTCTCTCTCTCTCTCTCTCTGTCTCTCTCTCTCTCTCTCTCTGTCTCTCTCTCTGTCTCTCTCTCTCTCTCTCTCTCTCTGTCTCTCTCTCTCTCTGTCTCTCTCTCTCTCTCTCTCTTTCTCTCTCACACACACACACAACTAGGCGCTGGTAGGGAAGGGAACTATGAGGAAAAAAGCACCAAGCCATTACGACTATATAGCCATGAAGCCAACATTTGATCGAGTTAACTTGATTTCCCCCCCCCCCTCTCTCTCTCTCTCTCTCTCTCTCTCTCTCTCTCTCTCTCTCTCTCTCTCTCTCTCTCTTTTGATAGCTACATGTGCTGAGACTGGCTGCCAGTTAAATATATGTCTTATACTAGCACTGAATTTTTTTTGTTTACTGGTCTAATTTTAAAGCAATTCTCTTCAATATCTCTATGGCTCATCTGGATCCTTAGCATCACCAATATTTCCTTGTTAGTGCACAACAAATATCTGCTGTTGGCTACTCCTTTGAGTATTTTGTATATGGTAATCATGCTCCAATAAAGTCTTTATCTTCCAATGACTAGTGTCTAATTTCGTAGGCCTTCACAATTTATCCTCTCAGCTTTCGGACTTCACTGCCGGTACACTCGAATTTCTTTAGCAACTGTTTGTAATAATAAGGTAATGTATTCACGCTGGCACTGCATATTCCTGTATTGGTCTGACATATGTGGCATATATGATCCTAAATTATTCTTTATTCAGATTCCTGAGGATTAGCAGCTGATAATATTGGTTTGAGAGACAGGTTCAGTGTGTGAGTTTGGGTGTACGCGTGTGGGTGTGTTCATCTAGTTGTGCTTGTTGGGGTTTAGCTTTGGGTTTTTAGTATATAGCCAGTCTGATGTACTTACCTAGTTACCAAGTTGTATTTACCTAGTTGTGCTTGCGGGGGTTGAGCTCTGGCTCTTTGGTCCCGCCTCTCAACTGTCAATCAACTAATGAACAGGTTCCTGAGCCTACTGGGCTCTATCATATCTACACTTGAAGCTATGTGTGTGTGTGTGTGTGTATGTGTGTGTGTGTGTGTGTGTGTGTGTGTGTGTGTGTGTGTGTGTGTGTGTGTGTGTGTGTGTGTGTGTGTGTGTGTGTGTGTGTACTCACCTAATTGTGCTTGCGGGGGTTGAGCTCTGGCTCTTTGGTCCCGCCTCTCAACCGTCAATCAACAGGTGTGAGGTTCCTGAGCCTATTGGGTGTGTGTGATGAGTTGAGGTACAGAAAAGAATATAAGATCTTAGACCGCATCATTTTTGTGTATTGTCAGCTAATGCAGTAACTCTCGTGTTTGTTATCGTACTTGATGCTGTAGGAAACAAACTAGCTGATAACAGACTTTAATTTGTACCTAACGTGTGGCCAGATCGCGCTTTTATCAAATCTAAGAGAGAGATTCACAAAGCTCATACTTCCAAAAGGGGCAAAACAGGAGAGTTTTCGGGTCAATGTGGAGTGAGGTTATCTTGAGGTTATCTTGAGATGATTTCGGGGCTTTTAGTGTCTCCGCGGCCCGGTCCTCGACCAGGCCTCCACCCCCAGGAAGCAGCCCGTGACAGCTGAATAACTCCCAGGTACCTATTTACTGCTAGGTAACAGGGGCATTCAGGGTGAAAGAAACTTTGCCCATTTGTTTCTGCCTCCTGCGAGGGTGAAAGATACAAGAACGTTGTGTACTGCAGTTTCCATTGACACAGTTTTAATTTAACCAAAGGATTAGAATGTTAACTTTGTCTTTCGTTGTGTCCGATGTGTTGTAGTGATGTAATATTTATATTTGTCTTAAAATGTTCATTTTCTGATGAACAGAGTTACCCTTCGCTCTGGTACTGTTTGGTTAGTGTTACAGTTGATGAAATAGTCTTTCAGCTTCCATAATAAAGAATCTACTTTAAAGTTTTGGATGAAAACATATATATATATATATATATATATATATATATATATATATATATATATATATATATATATATATATATATATATATATATATATACTGGTTGCCTTAAGCAACCAGTAGATATTGATGCTACTTCAAGCTACCAGTAGATGTTACTACTACTTCTTCAAGCTTTCAGTAGATATTTCTGCTACCTCAAATTGCCAGTAGATATTAATGCTACCTCAAACTACCAGTATATAATACTTCATCAAACTACCAGTAAATAATACTTCCTCAAACTACCAGTAGATAATAATAATATTTCCTCAAACTACCAGTAGATATATTTATCAGAATTAAGACCATAGCTTAACAGAATTAAGACCATAGCTTAACAGAACTAAGACCAAAGCTTAACAGAACTAAGACCATAGCTTAACAGAACTAAGACCATAGCTTAACAGAACTAAGACTTCATCATTTCTAAGTCAGTGGTAACCTTTGGAGGTCAATATTGCACAGATAACACTGTGTAAACGCGGTCATGGAGCAACGCACTGCGGATCCCTCGAAGATCAACACACCGTTGGGGGGTAAACAATAGCTGATGCTTGTTTAGCGTTCTGAGCATTTAGAAATGTTTTCAAAATGTCACAGTGCTTTTTTCACAGTCTCCAGGTTTCTATTGACCTCTCTCTCTCTCTCTCTCTCTCTCTCTCTCTCTCTCTCTCTCTCTCTCTCTCTCTCTCTCTCTCTCTCTCTCTCTCTCTCTCTCTCTCTCTCTCTCTCCCAACGACTGGACGGAGGATAGCTGGATAAGATAACCTGTGGGTGGGTGACGAGCGGAAAACCGTTAGCGAATGGTTTAAGGGCGGAAAGAATGGTTTAAGGGCGGAACGAATGGTTTAAGTAACGTTATCTTCAATTATGTCTTCTCTCTATATGGATGAAATTGTCACAGAGAACAGTTGAATTGAATGAGGAAAAACCGGGGTAAAGGGAGGGAGGGAGGAAGGGAGGGAGGCCCAGGCTAGCAGGAGGGAGGGAGGCCCAGGCTACCAGGAGGGAGGGAGGCCCAGGCTACCAGGCAGGAGGGTGGCCCAGGCTAGCAGGAGGGAGGCCCAGGCTACCAGGAGGGAGGGAGGCCCAGGCTACCAGGAGGGAGGGAGGCCCAGGCTACCAGGAGGGAGGGAGGCCCAGGATACCAGGAGGGAGGGAGGCCCAGGCTACCAGGAGGGAGGGAGGCCCAGGCTAGCAGGAGGGAGGGAGGGAGGGAGGGAGCAGCGGGAAGAGTGAAAGTGGCTGGTGTTGGTCTGGGGCAGCAGGTCGGTGGCGGCCACTATGTTAGTCGCGCTCTGGAGACCAGTCTCGCCACACACACACTTGTCACCCCCTCGCCCGCCCGCCCGCGGCTCCACGCCCACTCTCCCCCACGCCCACTTTTCCGCTCTTTATATTTCCTCTCCCACCACGCCCACGTTTAACAACCTTCAATGCATTCTTGTTGGTTTTTCTTCTTATATGCCTAAGGGAATTTGGGGTGATTTCAACGCATTCAAAATAGTTATCTGAGGATCGTATTATTGCGTCCGTGTCGCCTGTAGGCCGCCCGTGTCGCCAGTGCCACCGGCCGCCCGTGTCGCCAGTGCCACCGGCCGCCCGTGCCACCAGTGCCACCGGCCGCCCGTGCCACCAGTGCCACCGGCCGCCCGTGTGGGCACCACAGAGGGCGTGACGTGACTGTGACGTCAGGTGAAGGCCATCTCCCGGGGGTGGAGCAGCCACAGCGTTACGCGTAGTGTGGCACTAGAGCGGCACACGCCTGGCCAGTCACACGCCACCCACCACCCGCGCCACACACCTGCCCCCCCATCCCCACGCCGCCCACGCCACCCACCGTACTCGAGGCGCGTGCAGGACCTCCCACGCCCACCTCGTACAAGTGTCATGAAAGTTGCGGACGCGTGTGTACCTGAAAATTTGGCTAACTATGTACAGCAGTTACGATGAGAAGCGGCGGCACTGCTCAGGACTCTGTAAGGGTGTGATCGAGTCATTAGTGCCTCTTCTCGCTCAGACAACTCTTCTCCCATAAGGAGAAAAAACACAGTTTTCATTTATATAAAAGCCCGAAATATCGTTCTCGAGTTTCAAAAGTGGTTCTTGATATATGTTGGAGTGCAAAGTGCTAGACACAATAGTTATGATGAACTATGTGAGGACAGTGTTGTTGCTGGTGGTGGTGGGGACGCTGGGAGCCTCTGAGGTCTCCGACCACCTCCCAGCCTCCAGCGGAGACTCTCTCGAGGAAAAGATACCGTCTCAAGGAAGCGACATCCTCTCTCGGTTTACCAGACAAGCTGAAAGGTAAGTTGCTGCCAGAGAACATCCTTTAACCCTCCTTAACACTTGTGCTCTAATGACCGCCTGTGTGGGTAGTGATCTGTGTAAGCCAAAACGCTTTGACATTTCCTCCCAATAATCTCCCATCCGTAGTTCTAGAAATACTTCGATTTTGATCTCTTCCACGAGACGGTAATGATTAAGATCTTTCACTTTCTCGTCTCTCGCCATGACCCAGACGGAGGCAATTTTTATGACCGAATTTTCTTGTGTGTGTTGGTGTTTGTTTCAGCCATACGTCTCTGTTTGTTATGGGCTGTTGTGGGGCTAATGGTGGAGGTGTTTGATGTCGCAACGAAGATGAGAGGCGTAGCCAGACGTGCTCTAGACGTCTGGCTATACAGGGAGGAGCAGAGCTGGGTGTTGTGGGCTCTGCCTGTTGCTGCCTGCTGCTGGCTACGACTGCTGCTGCTGCTGCTGTCGCTGCTGCTAGCGCCGCTGCTGTTGCTACTGCTGCTGTTGCTGTTGCTTGCTATGGCTGCTGCTGCTGCTGCTGCTACAGTGGCTGTTCCTGACCTATACTTGCTTAAACTATTATAAACACTTTTTCTTGAATAGTCTTCTGCCTTCCTGGAATGTGGTTATTTTAACCGTTATTCTGATTCGTCCACTCTCCTCTTCTCTTCTTTTTCTTCTTCAGATTCGAAGTTATATTTTGTTTTATTCTTCTTCCATTTGTCTAAGACGTTGTTCTGTGGTATCTCTCTCCCTCACTCCTGTTACATATCTCTTCCTCACTCCTGTTACAAATCTCTTTCTCACTCCTGTTACACACACACATCTCTGCCTCTCACTCTTGTTACACATCTCTTCATTTGAAGTCTTAAGAGTCATAGATGGAAACTAATATCACTTAGTTTTATGTAACTGTTAATACAGATCTGAAAGAGACATTCTGCTTCAGAATACTGATTTCTAATTATCCACTGAACGTCCTCGGTGCTTCATTACATAATTGTATCTCCATTACACGCAGTAAAAAAAAAAAAAAAAAAAGATTAACTCTTCCTTGTAAAAGCTGTTTGTCGCTATTTTTTTTCTTGTTGTGCTTCAAGGTGACGGTTGCAGATTTCTTTGGATGCTCCGCTACTCTGCTGTATTACTCTACTCCTCCCATGCTCCACTACCTCTCCCATGCTCCACCACGCTCCCATGCACCACTGCCCCCTCCCTATGCTCCTTCACCTTCCAAGACGATGGTTGGGGGGTTACTTACAGAATCAAAACAGAGTGGGTCATTCAGTATACAGGGAAGACCTCCCTTAATTTATGTACTATTGCTTGGGTCATGGAACCTCACTGTTGAATGGTGGTGCCAGGTGTATAGTGACAGGTGTCAAGTGAATAGAGGGTAGTGTATAGTGGCTGGTGTCAGATGTATTGTGGCTGATATCAAGGTGCACATTGACTGGTGTCAGGTCTGTAATGGCTGGTATCAGGTGTAAAATTGCAGCGATCAGGTGTGCAGTGAGTGGAGTCAGGTGTACAGTGGCTGGCGTTGGTTGTACAATGGCTGGTGTCAGGTTTGCAGCGGCTGGTGTCAGGTGTGTTCGAGTCTTGACGAGGCGTGTGTGGAAGGCGATGAGGGTAGTGATAATTTATACAAGCCTGTGCTCGCATTTTCTTTAATGGGCAGTAACACGTTAGTTATAGCAACAGAGGGTGTAGTAGTGGTAGTAGTAGTAGTAGTAGTGGTAGTGATAGTAATGGTGGTAGTAGTGGCGACAGTAGCAGTGCTGAAAGTAAACATTCGTACACCTATGAATATATATATTCATAGTATACATGAATACGTCAATTCTTGCACCAGTGCTTTCAATAAAGTGTGATATGCGATATCTGACACTGACTACATTGCGATTGACAGCATATAACAGGTTTTCGTGAAACATATGACGCGTTTATGTCATATATATGAGATGTATATGACAGTATCAAAAAAAGAGAAATTGACAAGTGTATGCCAAATATTTGACAACCATCTAAGACGTACATGTTTACATGCAAATTAATGGTGTCTCGACCATTACGTGTCCCCATTTATGTGTCTCGACTGCCACGTGTCCTCATTTATGTGTCTCGACCGCCACGTGTCCCTATTTTTGTTGAATAATAAATGACAACAACAAGTGTTTTTGTCTCTGAAATAAAGTAAAAATAAATTTGCAGATAATATTTTGTTTCGTCTTATTCTCTTGAGCACTCTTGAGTCTTAACTTAATAGGTGGAACAAACTGGAGCAACAACTTGACCCGTTTTCATCTATATTTTCCAAATTTGTATTCAGTAATATTAGGTTATGACTTAGCTGCCCCAATAAACTGTTGTATTTGTAAGTTACAACCTAAGTTTTAACTTGATAATAGGGGGGGGAACTTATTAATAATAAAAAAAGCTGTTATATTTTACCGTTAATACCTAAACTAAATAATTTTAAGTCATCACTAACATTCTTCACTATACTGTTGTATTTACAATGTTACACCCTTTGATTTAACTCGTAAATCATAAAATTCTCCGTTAATCTATTGCTTCCATTGGTTCACGATAGAAAAAAAATTACAGCATTTTCCTGTACCCAATGAAATTACTGAAACGTGATAAATGAATGAGAAAATGTTTAGAGGTAACAGCTCGGCGCTTCAATATTCCTTTTGGGTACCAGTGGAGCCCAAGTTGGGCATCATTGACCATGTCAGTGGGTTAAGGCATGCGTTTAGAGTGATCCTGGATTGCAACTTCTATCCTACCGTCCTGCTGCAAAGTCTGAAGTGATCCGGGATTGCAACTTCTATCCTACCACTCTGCTGCAAAGTCTGGAGTGATCTGGGATTGCAACTTCTATCCTACCGTCCTGCTGCAAAGTCTGAAGTGATCCGGGATTGCAACTTCTATCCTACCACTCTGCTGCAAAGTCTGGAGTGATCTGGGATTGCAACTTCTATCCTACCGTCCTGCTGCAAAGTCTGAAGTGATCTGGGATTGCAACTTCTATCCTACCGTCCTGCTGCAAAGTCTGAAGTGATCTGGGATTGCAACTTCTATCCTACCACTCTGCTGCAAAGAATTTATCATCTGTCCCTCTAAGCTGCATCAGAGGCTGTCACTGCTTGCAATGCAATACAAATACTGCAGCCACAGGGCTTCTGTGTATATATATATATATATATATATCTATATTTTATATATATATTTTATTTATCTTCTATATATTTATTTTCAAGAGACTCTACATATAGCATCTGGCAACGCGTTCTATAAATCTAACCATATTTCCAAGCCAGGAATTTTCTTTTTTCTTTATTGTAATGTTAACGTGATGAGTTATTTCCTCATTGTATGAGTTGTAAAACGCCTCAACACACACTTCTATTTACACTAATTAGCTGCCAAATGAAACTGGTTTGAGGAAGAAAACGGGAAGATCTTTAACTGGTACCAATATAGACTGGAAATAGGTAATCGAACACAGACAGAAATATTCGTCAGATCTCACTAACCTCACGGAATATAAATCTAATATTTTACACGAAATATAAATCTAATATCTTACAAGTGAATGCATCAAATCATATCACTGGGTTTACACAAACAAAAAAAGGCTGTATTGACCTGAAATGTAATATTTAGTTGTATTAAACTTAATACAAGTAAGGCTGAGGTTGCTAAAGTTAACAGGGCGGTAATTGTGAGTTGATATCACGATTTGCACAGAGCTACGGGTTATGTCAGATCAGAATTGCTGTATATCGGTGTGGTGCAGGGGATTGGCTTCCTCTTTGTGGTGAAGGGTTTGGCTTCCTCTTTGTGGTGCAGTGGTTTGGCTTCATCTTTATGACTTAGGGTTTGACTTCCTCTTTGTGGTGCAGAGTTTGGCTTCCTCTTTGTGGTGTAGGGTTTGGCTTCATCTTTGTGGTGCAGTGATTTGGCTTCATCTTTGTGGTGCAGGGATTGGCTTCCTTTTTGTGGTGCAGTGGTTTGGCTTCCTCTTTGTGGTGCAGGGTTTGGCTTCATCTTTGTGGTGCAGTGGTTTGGCTTCATCTTTGTGGTGCAGGGATTGGCTTCCTTTTTGTGGTGCAGTGGTTTGGCTTCATCTTTGTGGTGCAGGGATTGGCTTCCTTTTTGTGGTGCAGTGGTTTGGCTTCCTCTTTGTGGTGAAGGGTTTGGCTTCCTCTTTGTGGTGCAGGGATTGGCTTCCTCTTTGTGGTGCAGGGATTGGCTTCCTTTTTGTGGTACAGGGTTTGGCTTCATCTTTGTGGTGCAGGGTTTGGCTTCCTCTTTGTGGTGCAGTGGTTTGGCTTCCTCTTTGTGGTGCAGGGGTTTGGCTTCCTCTTTGTGGTGCAGTGGTTTGGCTTCATCTTTGTGGTGCAGGGATTGGCTTCCTTTTTGTGGTGTAGTGGTTTGGCTTCCTCTTTGTGGTGAAGGGTTTGGCTTCCTCTTTGTGGTGCAGGGTTTGGCTTCCTCTTTGTGGTGCAGTGGTTTGGCTTCCTCTTTGTGGTGCAGGGTTTGGCTTCCTCTTTGTGGTGCAGGGTTTGGCTTCCTCTTTGTGGTGCTGTGGTTTGGCTTCCTCTTTGTGGTGCAGGGATTGGCTTCCTCTTTGTGGTGTAGGGTTTGGCTTCATCTTTGTGGTGCAAGGGATTGGCTTCCTCTTTGTGGTGCAGGGTTTGGCTTCCTCTTTGCGGTGCAGGGTTTGGCTTCATCTTTGTGGTGCAGGGTTTGGCTTCCTCTTTGTGGTGCAGGGTTTGGCTTCATCTTTGTGGTGCAGGGATTGGCTTCTTCTTTGTGACGCAGGGTTTGGTTTCCTCTTTGTGGTGTAGGGTCTGGCTTCATCTTTGTGGTGCAAGGTCTGACTTCCTCTTTGTGGCGCAGGGTTTGACTTCCTCTTTGTGGTGCAGGGTTTGGCTTCTTTGTGATGCAGGGTTTGACTTCATCTTTGTGGTGCAGGGGATTGGCTTCCTCTTTGTGGTACAGTGGTTTGGCTTCCTCTTTGTGGTGCAGGGGTTTGGCTTCTTCTTTGTGGTGCAGGAGTTTGGCTTCTTCTTTGTGGTGCAGGGGTTTGGCTTCACCTTTGTGGTGCAGGGTTTGGCTTCACCTTTGTGGTGCAGGGTTTGGCTTCATCTTTGTGGTGCAAGATCAGGCTTCCCTGTGAGGTGATACACCTGTGAGTATATATATACACCGAGTGTATTTGTGCATGTATAGTGTATACTTCAATGCAGGGCTATTTTCTGGCCTGAAGTCGAATTGGTAGTTGGCTAGTTAGATATCTGTGTGGGGGCGTGACCACCCCCTCTAAAGGTGGATAGGCCTGTAAACCTATATCAAAACCTTGAGGTGTCTCCAGCTTTTCTGTGTATAGCAATTTGGGAGTCTCCTTTGATCCGGAACTTCATTAATAAGTAAGTTCAATAGCCTTCTAGACACTTAAGTACACATACACGCACGCACACGTAAGTTACACTGTGCCTGGGTGAATAGGACCTCCAAGATCCTCCCCAGTAATAGAGTGTAAATGTCTTAGAATTGTATAATGGAATTATATAGTCATTATAGACTCTCGGAACTGTTAGCTAATAGGACTAACTACACTACAACTATCTACCAGAACACAAACAAACACACAGAAGGAATAGTTTTCTGTGATTCAAAGTCAGCTCTTCATGCACCTGAAATCTACAAAATATATATATCTTTGCAAGATATACAAGATGCAAGATCGACAGCGAGAATCCCGCAATAGGAATTATGCTGCACGCTGCACAGAAATAAGGGTTTAGAATCTGGTAAAAATTAGATCCGAAATGAAAAATAGAAGTAGCAGAGGTAGAGAAATAGGCCAAAATTGACACCCCCCCCCCCCCACCCCCCAACACCCCAAGATCAAGACCATTTGGTGAGTTTGCGATCTCCAAAATTCAGTCAAGACTCAGTCTTGGCACGGGGCCCAGTTGCCAGCAGTCCAGTCATAAAATATTGCACAGACAGTTACTTAACTGACGCTCTGGAACGTCGCCAGTGGTGGAGACAGCCGCACGTGGGACCCTTAGCCTTAATGTTGGCATTGTTAAACAATGGTTAAAATAAAAAGGAATATGTGTGTTTGTGTGTTGTTGGAGACTTTGCACGACATTGCAAGTGTGTCCTGTGACTGTGCAATGTATTGTGTGTCCTGGGACTGTGCAATGTATTGTGTGTCCTGGGACTGTGCAATGTATTGTGTGTCCTGTGACTGTGCAATGTATTGTGTGTCCTGGGACTGTGCAATGTATTGTGTGTCCTGGGACTGTGCAATGTATTGTGTGTCCTGGGACTGTGCAATGTATTGTGTGTCCTGGGACTGTGCAATGTATTGTAAGTGTGTCCTGGGACTGTGCAATGTATTGCAAATGTGTTCTAGAGACTGTGCAATGTATTGTGTGTCCTAGAGACTGTGTAATGTATTGTAAGTGTGTCCTAGAGACTGTGCTCTACATTGTAAGTGTGTCCTGGGACTGTGCAATGTATTGTAAGTGTGTCCTGGGACTGTGCAATGTATTGTAAGTGTGTCCTGGAGACTGTGCTCTACATTGCAAGTGTGTCCTGGGACTGTGCAATGTATTGTAAGTGTGTCCTGGAGACTGTGCTCTACATTGTAAGTGTGTCCTGGGACTGTGCACTGCATTGTAAGTGTGTCCTGGAGACTGTGCTCTACATTGCAAGTGTGTCCTGGGACTGTGCTCAACATTGCAAGTGTGTCCTGGGACTGTGCTCAACATTGCAAGTGTGTCCTGGAGACTGTGCTCTACATTGCAAGTGTGTCCTGGGACTGTGCACTACATTGCAAGTGTGTCCTGGGACTGTGCTCTACATAGCAAGTGTGTCCTGGGACTGTGCTTAACATTGCAAGTGTGTCCTGGGACTGTGCTCAACATTGCAAGTGTGTCCTGGGACTGTGCAATACATTGCAAGTGTGTCCTGGGACTGTGCAATGTATTGCAAGTGTGTCCTGGGACTGTGCTCTACATAGCAAGTGTGTCCTGGGACTGTGCTCTACATAGCAAGTGTGTCCTGGGACTGTGCTCAACATTGCAAGTGTGTCCTGGGACTGTGCTCTACATTGCAAATGTGTCCTGGGACTGTGCACTACATATCATATAGTGCACGTAGGTATAGTGACGGGAGAAGGGGAGTGGGTACAGTGACAGGAGGAGAAGTGGATACAGTGACGAGGGGGGGGAGTGGGTACAGTGACAGGAGGAGAAGTGGGTACAGTGACAGGGGGGGAGAGAAGTGGGTACAGTGACAGGGGGGGAAGAAGTGGGTACAGTGACAGGGGGAGGGATACAGTGACAGGGGGGGATGGATACAGTGACAAGGGGGGGGGAGGGAAGGAATGAGAGACAAGTGACCCAAGTGAGAGGGAGGGGAAGTATGGTGTGGAGGGCTCACAGGTGTGTTAATTACTGTAAGGTGACTTTCACTGGTGGCTGCCAGGTTCGCCCTGTTGAGTCTCGTGTCTCCTCAGACATTATAAAACTTGTCGCTGTCTCTCTCTCTCTCTCTCTCTCTCTCTGGCCCCGACCGAGGTCCATCTCTGGTTCCCAGCCGACTACACGCTCGACTTTATTTCATACTCTCGATGTTCTGTCTCTCTTTCTCACATTGACTTTCACTCTTCCCCCCATGCAATAGTTTCTCTTTTTATCTCTCTGTCTCTCTGTCTTTCTGTCTCTCTCTCTGCCTCTCTGTCTCTCTCTCTCTCTCTCTCTCTCTCTCTCTCTCTCTCTCTCTCTCTCTCTCTCTCTCTCTCTCTCTCTCTCTCTCTCTCTCTCTCTCTCTCTCTCCTCTGTCAAATGCCAACTTTCTTTAAATAAGACCTTTTACCTTTATGGTTAATATAGCCGGGCATACAGGTAGGTGACATTCGAGACCGAGAGTACACCTTAGGAGTCCACACACACACACACACACACACACACACACACACACACACACACACACACACACACACGCACACACACACACACACACACACACACACACACACACTTCCCCTGGGCATGTGTTTCTTGCTACCCCCACTTGATGGTCAGTCACCCGTAGTGTGGTGCCTCACACTCTTCATCCTCTCCTCCCTCGGTAAATATGACTTCATCTTGGGCACGTCTCTCCCTCTCCATACCTCTGGTAGACACGATGCCGGGGAAGGTGCAACGCTGCAGGGGGGAAGGTTTCCTGGTGGAGGTGAAGCTTCCGTCTGTGTCGCGTCGTGTGGGTACTCGCTGGCGGATCTTCTGTGGGTCTCCAGGTTTCACTTTTCTTCCTAATGCTTCCAGTTCCGAAGTCTCTCTGTTTATGTGTGACTTGAGAGCTCGAGAATATAAGTCTCGCTCTTTGGCGAGGTATTGGGGGGGGAAGGGGGGATCGAGGGGGGCGGAAGTGGGGGGTAAGGGGAGGGGCAGGCAGACGGAGGCTTGTTGGCACAACAAAAGCAATTGCGTATGCATCGCACGATTGACGGGTTGCCAGGCGTCGCTGGCCATCTCTCCCAGTCTACCGCTATAGAAAGGGCAATAGTTATCTCCCCCCGTAGAGCATAGGTTGTCATGATTAGCAGTTCCCACTGTACCTAAAGACATGTTTGTTTACAATGCAGTGGGCTGTGTTTTGAAGAATGTAGATGGGTTGACCGTGTTACAGAAGCAAGCGGAACTAGTTTTTGTCTGGTCTGTAAACAACTACTTGGAGAGAAAAGGGCAGTATTTAATGTGTATTTTTGTTCCATATATCTAGCCTCTCCGACCACATTTCGGCCCTTTTCCGCCCATTCGGCCCCTCCCCCTCTCCCTCTCTCTCACCCCATTCTGCCCTTCTCAGTAGTCTCTCAGCAACAGCTGAGTCAACTGTCAAATGACCAGAGGAAAGTGAAAATCAACCAGGTAGATGTTCCGCGGTGGGTAGCAAGGAGCGAGGATTGGTGGCACAGCTGTGGATTGGTGGCACAGCTGTGGATGGTGGCACAGCTGTGGATGGTGGCACAGCTGTGGATGGTGGCACAACTGTGGATGGTGGCACAGCTGTGGATGGTGGCACAGTTGTGAATGGTGGCACAGCTGTGGATGGTGGCACAGCTGTGGATGGTGGCACAGTTGTGGATGGTGGCACAGCTGTGGATGGTGGCACAGCTGTGGATGGTGGCACAGCTGTGGATGGTGGCACAGCTGTGGATGGTGGCACAGCTGTGGATGGTGGCACAGCTGTGGATGGTGGCACAGCTGTGGATGGTGGCACAGTTGTGGATGGTGGCACAGTTGTGGATGGTGGCACAGCTGTGGATGGTGGCACAGCTGTGGATGGTGGCACAGCTGTGGATGGTGGCACAGCTGTGGATGGTGGCACAGCTGTGGATGGTGGCACAGCTGTGGATGGTGGCACAGCTGTGGATGTTGGCACAGCTGTGGATGTTGGCATAGCTGCAGATGGTGGCACAGCTGCAGATGTTGGCACAGCTGTAGATGTTGGCACAGTTTTCCTCTGAGACAGATATCTAACTTAAATCTCCTTCAATATCATAACTGCTGCCGAGGAGTGTCTGACTGAACTGTTACTGCCGGAAGGAAGCATAGCGTAAAGAGCTTATACATGCTAATAATTTTTTTGAACAATAAAATTGATTTATAACCTCGCGAACAACTGAGTGAATATTAATCGGCGCAACTGATATATACATATTCTTTATTTTCATGTATTAATGTATATTTTAAATGAAATTATATTCTTGAGAACGTAATAACGTAGAATATGAATATTTTTAATGTATTTTCTTAATTTCAAAGAAAAATATGTCCCCCAGAAAACGAAATTCAGATATAATTGAATTAATATGTCTCCCTTGTACTAATTAGTTGGTTGAATGTGCTCTGCCTCTCTCTAATGAATAAGTTGTGTACAGCCAAAATGACAACTTAGATATTCAATCCCAGAAGCGTTGTAAGTTACAGGAAAAAAACAGGTAAACCAGTTTGGTAACCTAGCGTTTTCTGAAAGCTCATTTTGACGTTCAAGAATAAATCTTCCAGTGACAAGTGGATATGCTACATAGTAAGTCATTTGTGTACATTCGGGCCAACGTAACTCATTGTTGCAATCTATAATGAGTTGCAGAGGCGAGAGTTGACCGGGAGGTGAAGAGGTTACCGAAGCAGGCTCTGCTGGTTGGTCAGTAGGTTGATACACCACCCACCCACCGCCCTCACTGTCTCGCCCAAACCCACTCTCTCAATCAACACACACACACTCATCCACACGCCCACTAACTCGATCATCATCCCAATCCACCCATACGCTTGTGTTAGCGCTGGTGCACTTAAACGTGTGTACTCATCTAGTTCCTGAGTGTGTGTGTGTGTGTGTATGTGTGTGTGTGTGTGTGTGTGTGTGTGTGTGTGTGTGTGTGTGTGTGTGTGTGTGTGTGTGTGTGTGTGTGTGTGAGTGTGTGTGTGTGAGAGTATGGAAGAGCTTGTATGGTTGCTTATTTGTGTGTATATGTGTACGAGCTTGAGGAAGTGCTTCCTCCTGCGTGTGAGTGTGTATGTGTGTGTATGTGTGTGTAAGAGAGAGAGAGAGAGAAGGAGCGTGTGTGAGTGCTTATTCGTGTATGCGCACGAGCTTGTGGGAGTGCTTACTCATGTGTATGTGTGCGTGCGTGTGTGAGAGAGAAGGAGATAAGTGAGCACTCAATCTTTTCACGCTGCGGCATCCCTTCCTCTTGGAGCGAACACTCGTAGTGACAGCTGAGTAAATATGAGTAAATACTACACCTGTACACTCGCATTACACCTGCGTGACACACTCAACTTGCCTCCTATAGCATGAACGGAGGAATGAACTTTTGATCTGGGTTTGACGACATTGAATCCCTGGAAAAACAAAATATTTGCACCCCTAATAAAAGTTAGTTTTTTGGTGAAAATTACGAAGAGAAACTCCCGCGTTTAAAGGGTAGATTGCCACCAGTCAGATGTCGGGTCCCCCCACAATGAATGGTTGAGTATAGTGAAGATCAGAACCTCTTTAATCACTTCATCAGACTGGTGTGGGTGGTGGGCAGGGGCTGGAGACTTTACCATTCATTTACACACACACACACACACACACACACACACACTCTCTCTTTCTCTCTCTCTCTCTCTCTCTCTCTCTCTCTCTCTCTCTCTCTCTCTCTCTCTCTCTCTCTCTCTCTCTCTCTCTCTCTCTCTCTCTCTCTCTCTCATTTTGTACTTTACCATAAAGGTAGGGAGAAAGTTTATGATGTTTGTAAAACATTTGAGTGTCGGTTGCTGTGTGATGGATAAGACTAGGTGTCGTCGCGTCAGTCAGCAGGGGGTGTGTTCGTTCGTGGGTACGTACTCACCTTGTTGTTCTTGCGGAGGTTGAGCTTCGGCTCTGTGTTCCTGCCTCTCGACTGTTAGTCAACTGGGGAACAGGTTCCTGAGCCTATTTGGCTCTGTCAGAGTTGCATTTTAAACGTTAGTGTGTTTGTGGATTTCAGGTTAAGAATGCGTGTGTGTGTGTAGTGTAAGTGAGTGTAAGTGTGTGTGTGTACTCACCTAGTTGAGTGTGTGTGTGTGTGTGTGTGTGTGTGTGTGTGTGTGTGTGTGTGTGTGTGCGTGTGTGTGCGTGTGTGTGAAAGACCCTGGCTTTATCTACCATGTCAATTTTCCTCAGTGTTATTAATGTCGTGATCATATCTCCCTTTTTTCTCTCTCTCTCCTTGTGGGGTGGAGCTTTGTTCCTTTAGTCTTATCTCCCGGCTGTCAGAGTAGTTCGGATATCTCTGGATTACTGTTGTGTTTGGCGTAGACTCCATGATGCACGCGCGTGTGCTTGAGTGGAAGAGTTTAGAGTGCATGGGAGTGACTGGCCATCGGGTCAACACTGGGGAGGAAGGCAGATAAGAGTGTTTTACCCTAGATCTCTTTCTTTACGTTCGTTCTTGCTGGAAGTGGTCCTCGTTCTTGCCTGGAAGTGGTCCGAGTTCTTGCTGGAAGGGGTCCTCGTTGGGCCTGAAAGTGGTCCTTTCTAAGAGTATAATCGCCGTATTGTGGTTTTCATTTTTTAAAATCAACCCTATGCCAATTCTTACTCCTAGTACGAGGACTCTTGTCGTGTATGTTATGGGTGAGAGGTTAATGTCTTCCGCCTGAGAGCACAGTACTCAAAAACTTGATGTGCGATTATCGAGATGTGAGAAATTGGAAACGCCTGCACAATGTTCCTTTTGCGATACGATGTAACAGAAGCCGCATCGAGGGGATCATGCGAGGTCGCAGGGACGATGTTGGACGCTTGTAGTCTTTCTTCATCCTATCATCAGCGTTTGATGAGAATGGGATGGTCGTACTCCCGCCGTTTACCCGCGCATTGTCATCATTTACCGTACATATAAATGTTTATTTGTTCGAGGTCGGAGGGGAGACGAGTGAAGGAAAGTATATGGAGATGAGAGGGGAGATGTGGGGAGAAGAGAAAGAGAGAAAGGAGGAGAATGGAGAGGAGGGAAGGAAAGGGGAATGAGGGGGGGGGGAAAGGGAGGAGGGACAGTGTAGATGATAGATGTGGGAAGAGGGGTGGAATGCGGGGTTATCTTGAGATGATTTCAGGGCTTTAGTGAAGAAGAACATGAAAATATAGAGAAGATTTGTCCTCTAATAATTAATCTCACCCTTTCTGCCATATTCAATTTCATTATGTACCCATACTATACTACAAGAGGTCCACTACAATTCACAGGATGTGTATGGGTTCCACTGTCATTCACAGCATGGTTGTGGGACCATAAACACTCCCAGGATAGGTATGGGGTCCACTACCACGCCCAGGATAGGTATGGGGTCCACTACCACGCCTAGGATAGGTATGGGGTCCACTACCATTCACAGAATGGATATAGGGGTCCACTACCACTCACAGAATGAGTATGGAGCTCACATTAAATGAACTAAACCCTCCCACATATTGTAGTTCAGCTGAGATTGATGTATCGAGCAAAGATGGCGTTTATAGGTTCAAGAGTCTCTATTCAAAGGCCCTCCTAACCCAGTCCTGCCCTAGCGGTCTGCTCTCTCTCTCTCTCTCTCTCTCTCTCTCTCTCTCTCTCTCTCTCTCTCTCTCTCTCTCTCTCTCTCTCTCTCTCTCTCTCTCTCTCTCTCTCCCTCTCTCTCTCGTCCCGTTTATAGCTGTGATGGTTACGCAATATCAGCCGACGCTGGACTCCCATCGCAATGGCGTTACGCCTTGATGTAACGACGCTCGGAGATGAATTACTAAGTGTTAACTCTAGTGAATCCTTAAGCAGATTTGGTGCTACTACGTTAGTGAATGTCGAAGTGGACAATGCCAATATCCGGAGCCCGGGCAGAACCGGTTGGGGGGTCCTCGAAGCGGGCCCGTTAGACAGGTCTGCTCCAGTAGTGCCAAAGTTCGCCAGCAGACAGGCAGCTTCTCCTCCTCTTAACCGCCTTCCCCTTTGGGAGCTGAGTTACCCGTCTGGGGTTATTTTTCACGTTTTCCGATACGTTTTCTATTTGGGAATCGTTGCTCGGTCAGCAGGTCGGCCATACAGAGTCTTCTGAATCGGCTGGTCAGTTTGGTAACGATGTACAGAGACCGGTTTTTACGGTGTTTGGCTGGTAACGGTGGAGGCGTATAAGGTAAGTAAGGCTTGTTTTGGGGCGGCGCGTTTCACTTTCTGCGGGTTGCTTGCTTTGTTTGTCTCAAGCAACTGACTGATTGTTTGCCTTCTCTGCGGTTTTCTTTTGTGTTTTAGCCTCTTTTTTTGTTCATTATTTGTCGTGACCGAAGGGCAGTTTAGTTGGTTTATACTTGTTGTGTGTTTGTTTGGAGGTCGTTTGGCGTCTGGGGAGTTGTTCAGTCATTAGTGTGGCTCCCTCTTCCTCCTCCTCCTCCTCCTAACTCCTCTACCTCCTCCTCTCCATCTTCCAAGGTTTTGATCTTAAAGCAGCATAGACTGTATTATTAAGAGTAGCCTCTACATCTACTCTTCTGTCTCTGTCTGTCTGTCTGACTGTCTGTGTCTGAGTGCATGTCTGAGTGCCTGGCTATGCAGGTAGGTCAGCACTCAAAATGACAGCCAGGCAATCCGAACAATATACAGATTGGATGACAGACAGGTTAAGTGAGTCACTGTCATGGGTCTTTTGTTTTGCTGGTTGAATGACTGACTGTGTCACTTTTGCCTCTTATGATTGATGGATATGGTTGGCATTGCTAGTTTGAGGGTTGATATTGGCTGGCTCGTTGATCAGTTATATATCTAGTTGTTTGAACAATTATATATCTAGTTGCTTGATCAATTATATATCTAGTTGCTTGAACAATTATATATCTAGTTGCTTGATCAATTATATATCTAGTTGCTTGAACAATTATATATCTAGTTGCTTGATCAATTATATATCTAGTGGCTTGATCAATTATATATCTAGTTGCTTGATCAATTATATATCTAGTTGCTTGAACAATTATATATCTAGTTGTTTGAACAATTATATATCTAGTTGCTTGATCAATTATATATCTAGTGGCTTGATCAATTATATATATCTAGTTGCTTGAACAATTATATATCTAGTTGCTTGAACAATTATATATCTAGTTGCTTGAACAATTATATATCTAGTTGATTGATCAATGATATATCTAGTTGATTGATCAATTATATATCTAGTTGATTGATCAATTATATATCTAGTTGATTGATCAATTATATATCTAGTTGAGTCCTTGTTGGTCGATCCGTTTCTTGGTTGACTGACTAGTTTGTTGGTTCTTTTTGTACTAATCTTAAAACTTACAGTTACAGTTACAGTTAAAACTTACAGTTACAGTTACAGTTAAAAGTTACAGTTACAGTTACAGTTAAAAGTTACAGCTACAGTTACAGTTAAAAGTTACAGCTACAGTTACAGTTAAAAGTTACAGCTACAGTTACAGTTAAAAGTTACAGCTACAGTTACAGTTAAAAGTTACAGCTACAGTTACAGTTAAAAGTTACAGCTACAGTTACAGTTAAAAGTTACAGCTTACAGTTGGTGTGTGCTTGTGGCGTGGTTGGTTATCGAGTTCATGACGGTAAACGAGTATACTGTCATACCGATATACATGAGTATAACACAAGTGTATGTATCGTATACCATGTATATATATATATATATATATATATATATATATATATATATATATATATATATATATATATATACGATGCATGCGCATGTCATTTGGTTGGTGTGTCGAACGTCGTATCTATCATCTACCTTTTGCGATGTCTTATCCCTGGTGTCGTAAGTGGCGTGAAACGTGTGGGTATAATGCAATATGAGACTTTATTGCTTATGTATGTCGTACGAGGTATGACCTATGTCGTACGTGGTATGACGTGTTGGACGTGATAGGATATATACCGTGCTTGGATTAACATATCGCTTCTGGGATATTACACGTGCCGTGCGTAGTATAACGAACCACGTACACGTCCGTGCATACCCAAGAGCCGGCCGTGCAAGTACGCCTGGCACGGCTGGTCAGACTTACAATTAGACTTACCGAGCACAATAGGATAGGAAAGAAACTATCAGAAGAAAGCGCCAAGCCAATGGGACTATATAGCCCATTGAAAAGGGTCAGGATAAGGATTTGGGATGGGACGGAGGTGGAAGGAATGATACCCAACCACTTGGATGATCGGAGATTGAACGCCGGCCTGCGTGAAGCGAGACCGTCGCTCTACCGTCCAGCCCAAGCACAATAGGATAGTGTAAGCGCCAAGGGGGGGGGGGATTAACCTTACTTGGATTCTACCTTTATTAATCTAAGTTAAAAGGAAGCTGTAAATACGATCCATGAGGTAAATGAAACTGCATGTGTTTTACGAGGTTAAACGAAGCTGTTCGTGTTTTACGGGGTAAATTAAACGAGCGATTCCTATTGGTTGACAACAACGATGTCTCTGTTAATTGACTCACGAATGCTCGCTTCACGCGAAAAATTCGTGAACCCTTTCGAAGACCGTTTCGTGATCAAGGTCGTTAGAGAGGGGTCACAGGGCACTTCAGGGGGGGGGGGGTCATAGGCCACTTTAGAGAGGGAGTCACAGGGCACTTTAGAGAGGGGGTCACATGGAATTTTAAAGAAGGTCACACAAGGTTAGAGAGGGGTCACACAAAGCATCCTTCTCCTAAACATAAACACACACAACAAACATACACACACATACACACACACACACAAACGCACACACAAACACACGGGTTATGGTGAGCCCGTAACTTACCTGGCACAGGAGCGGGGCAAAGTAGCACGGGCTATGGTGAGCCCGTAGTGGACTTACCTGGCACAGGAGCGGTGAGTGGTTCAGTGCTCTCTCTCTCTCTGTCTTAAATATTACTCTGCCTGCTTCTGTCTTGGTTTTAGCAGTGAGGATAAGCTCTGCTCCAAATTGCGAAGGAGATTTCAACGCCAAACAAGCAGTTATCCTTGGTGGTGGGGTCACGCTGTATCACCCACCGTTCATAATAAGCTGTTCTTTCGTGTTTGTCTGATTATAGATTCGTGTATTTTCGTGACGTCCTTGTAACTGTGGCAACACGCATATACCTCAGGCTCCCTGCCTCCCTCTTAGGGAATGCAGGATATTGGGAAAACGTGTTTCAAAAACACACATATATTTATCTTCTCTCGGAGGGAAACAGACACATTCCTCCACTCTCACAGGGACACACACACCTTCCTACACCCTCACAGGGACTCACACACCTGCCTCCACCTTCACAGGGACTCACACACCTGCCTACACCCTCACAGGGACCCACACACCTGCCTCCACCTTCACAGGGACTCACACACCTGCCTACACCCTCACAGGGACACACACCAACCCGTTCTCGCAAATTTAATAAGTCAATATTGACTTATTAAATATGTGCATAGGTGACATACTTAACATAATAGATACCCTTAAAAAGATTCATAGAAAACACCGACCTTACCTAACCTTGTTAGTATCTTAAGATAAGCATCTTATTGCTTCGTAATTACAATTATTACCTAACCTATAATAGGTATAGGTTAAGTAATAATTGTAATTACGAAGTAATAGGATGCTTATCTTAAGATACTAACAAGGTTAGGTAAGGTCGGTGTTTTCTATGAATCTTTTTAAGGGTATCTATTATGTTTAGTATATCACCTATGCACGTAGTTAATAAGTCAATATTGACTTTACAAATTTGCGAGAACGGGTTGCACACACATACGTCTCCATCACTATACAGCAATTTTTTTTACACTCTCCAACACATTAATCCCAGCACGCAATTGCAACTGTTGCAGTCATTGGTAGAGGCAAATCATGTCGTAAATACACCCCGGAGCGTGTAGCCCCCGGAGCGTGTAGCCCCCGGGGGCTAGAGGGCTCGGGGCTGGTTGCCTCTGGGAAACCCCCTGAGGGATGGACCAAAGATATAGTGAGACAAAGGGGGGTGTTTTATACCAGGGGAAAGTGTATCACGGTGGATACACCTGGTGGTACACTAGGAGGGGGTACACTAGGAATAATGTTCTTAAGCGATAGTGTGCTGTGCAGAGTACACATAGATGAATGCAGCATAGACTGCATAATGTGTGTGTGTGTGTGTGTGTGTGTGTGTGTGTGTGTGTGTGTGTGTGTGTGTGTGTGTGTGTGTGTGTGTGTGTGTGTGTGAGCCTGGCACCCTTCCAGAACTGTTCCTCCCATTCAGAATGCTTGGAGCAGAATCTAAACGAACGCCTGGTAATCGTTTCCCGTTAAACGGACGATCAGATCTCTCGACCAACAGAAGGAACCCATGATCACTCTCCCTGCACCCTATATTAACTCTCATATACCAAATTATAATGCAAACTTATTCACCAATCTCCATCTCATAGCCTGTGTGTGTCTCTCTCTCTCTCTCTCTCTCTCTCTCTCTCTCTCTCTCTCTCTCTCTCTCTCTCTCTCTCTCTCTCTCTCTCTCTCTCTCTCTCTCTCAGCTCCTACCTAAATACCGGCGAGGTTAAGCAATCTCACTTCCCAGGGCACAATCATGCCCTTAATTCCTGGTAATTCTTGGTGTCTTTCCCCTTACCCAAACCTCCTCCCCCTTCCCCTCTCTTTCCCTGTACTCACTACTCTCCCCCACAACCCCTTTCCCCCTCATTCACTCTCCCCTTTGCCTCTCCCACCCCCACGCCCTTCCTACGGCAATAGTTACCAGCACCAACTGGAAAACAACTCTTTCTTTCGTGACATTAAATCCAGCTCGTAAAGGCGTTGCATAAGCAGTGGAGTCAAAGACTGGTTGATCTATAATGGTGGTGGCCGGGGGCTGCGTGTCAAAGTCACCGCCTAAAGCCCTTCTTGCCGCCACAACTACTATCGTGCTATGTGTGTGTGTGTGTGTCTTGTTTATCTTAGTGCCACGGTCTGGGTGTACTGGTGCCAACCCTTCAAGGTTCGTAAACCCTTTGAGGTTTTCCCCTTGTGTTGAACTAATAGTCTGCCACCAGTCTGTGGTGGCAGACTGGGTGAGGTGTGTTGCTCCTGTGGCAACTATGTCTTCTAGTTGGTAGAGGATTTCCCATGGGTGACCTGTCGTGTCTGGCAACTGTTATGGTGAAAGGTATCTTGGGAGTCAATGTTTACGTCGCTTAGTCATCCATTACGCAACTTCAGTTGGCGGGAACCCGTGGGCTTCGTACCCTGGGTATAGGAAGCTTGTTTTGAGGTCTCTTGTGGAGAATTTGCCCCTCTTCTGCGTCCAGATACGCGCCCGTGCACCTGCACACACACACACGCACGCACACTCACACACACACACACACACACACACACACACACACACACACACACACACACACACACACACACACACACACACACGGAGATCAGTGCTGAGATCCTATACTATTATTCATATATGTTAACAGGTTAACCACAGGTGTGTAATCATATATGTCGATGCTTGCTGATGTTTCATAGTTAATGAGAAGAGTCGAGACATCTCCAGATGACGTAGACAAGCTGCAGAGTTGATCCCAGAGATGACTATTAGAGTTCCGCAGAAGCAAGTGTAAGGTGATGGAAATGAGGTCACAGGGGCCAGGAGACCAGGAGACCAGGAGGACGGTACACACACCTGCCTGTAGCCAGAGTACCTGCGAGTGGCTATGACTCCAACTCTGACTCTGGAGACCCATAAACATAGAACAGCAGCACCATACTGTGTGTGTGTGTGTGTGTGTGAGAGAGAGAGAAACATATATTTACCAGATATTTATATTAATCTACAATACTTCTTAAGGTTTGCAGTTATAACTCTGGGCGAGATTACCTGTGATAATATTAAACAGTTTTTATCGTGTTCGAGACTTCATGTATAATTGTGTTGGTGTTGTGTGTGTCTGTAAGACGTGTCTGTCTGTAAGTTGTGACAGGTAAGTCGTAATGGACTCACACTGAGTACAAGCGGAGAACACTGTTCAGAGGACTCACTGAACACTAGGGCAGAGAACCTATATGAAGGATGTTTTGCTACAGGTTAGAGAAGCCGTATGCGAGGAGAACCATCGACTCAGCTCGAAGCCCATCTTCCTGCTCGTGACAGGAGGAAAATAGCCACATAAGAAAGTTCACGTAATCTTCGTAGCGTCTTGGGAAACGACCGAGGAAATGGTGGAGTGTGGGATGTAAGACAAGCCTGGCTAGTTAACACATTGCACTCTATAATACATAACATTCTAGCGTTCTACGATAGAGTGCTATGTACGATACATAGCACTCTATCGTACTTTTTTGACGATAATTTCCGTGACCCCAGAATACTAGCAGCAGCAACAGAACCTCATACATTGCTGCGTCCCTTCTCTCAGGCTTGCTGAACAACTCGATAAAGTTCTAGCAGAACACCTCAGAGAGATGAACAGAACAGAGGTGTTCCAAATGAACACCTCATCAAAGCAGTAGAGCGGAGCGCCTCAGTAAAGCAGTCCAACGGAACACCTCAATAAATTACACTAGATTCTTGACTGATCTCTAAATTACAGCTTCGTGTACAAGCAGTCAAGGTTAAGCACATGCAAAATGATGAAAAAAAACTAACTTAACCAGACTTTCAAAAAAAAAGAAAAAAACATTAATTTCTCACAAGGTAAGGTTAGTAAGATCAGTGTCCCAGAGATGAGATGCCTAGCACCTCCTGCTGGGGCTGAGTAGGCCTAGTGTTGCTTGCTGGGAATAGTTTGGACCGAGTATGTTGTTGTTGTTACAGATTCAGCTACTCGGAACAAGTTCCAAGTAGCACGGGCTATGGTGAGCCCGTAACTTACCTGGCACAGGAGCGGGGCTGGACCGAGTATGTAATGTCACTGTTCAATAACGACGCAACCCAACCACTTGGGGTGGACGGTAGAGCAATGGTCTCGCTTCATGCAGGTCGGTGTTCAATCCCCGACCGTCCAAGTGGTTGGGGCACCATTCCTTCCACCCTCCGTCCCATCCCAAATACTGACCCCTTCCAAGTGCTATATAGTCGTAATAGCTTGGCGCTTCCGCTGATAATTCATCTTCCTCCTCAATAACGGCGCACGTCAAAGGACTATGTAACCTGGGGCCTACACCATCACATGTGCTGTGTAGCATCACATGTGTATCCTCACATATGTATCCTCACATATGTAGAATCACATATGTATCATCACATGCGTTGTTGCACACCATCAATGCGGTATTTGACGGGAAGCAGGAAACTTCTTGGGGAATTTTTGCAACATTGCAGACCATATACTTGGTGAAGCAACACCCAGAAGTATACTCTGAGAAGCAGCACCCAGAAGTATACTCGGTGAAGCAGAGAGAGAAGAGTTACGTCAGCAGCAGCGGCTGCCAGTCCGTGACAAGAAGTGGTCTGCCGTGACGCTGTTACGCGTGACAGGGGGACTCCCGTAATACCCCACTGTCAAGCGTGACAGGGGGACTCCCGTAATACCCCACTGTCAAGCGTGACAGTGGGGGACTTCCGTAATACGCACTGTTACGCGTGACAGAGGGACTCCCGTAATACCCACTGTTACGCGTGACAGGGGGACTCCCGTGATACCCACTGTCATACGTGACAGTGGGGGACTTCCGTAATACCCCACTGTCAAGCGTGACAGGGGGACTTCCGTAATACCCCACTGTCAAGCGTGACAGTGGGGGACTCCCGTAATACCCCACTGTCAAGCGTGACAGTGGGGGACTCCCGTGATACCCACTGTCATACGTGACAGGTGTCTGCCGTGACACCTGTCACTCATGACAGTGAAAACTCTAGTGTGACTTGGTAAAATTCAATGATAGTGATATTATGAAGTTCTTAATTCAGCCAAGAGAAGATTTTCCAAGACGTGAGAGGGAGGGAGATTAGAGGGAGAAAGGGAGAGAAATAGAGGAAAATTCCCTGAAAATCTTGGGTGTCGTCTTGGTAGACAATTACACCTGTGAGTGGCACCTGTCAATGGCACCTGTCAATGGCACCTGTCAATGGCACCTGTCAATGACACCTGTGACATGCATACCTTCATTAATAACTACCTGTCTATTTGTATGGTAATCTCATGATCTATGTCTATGGTGGTCTCAAAATATGTATATACTGAATGTCTGATAGTCTGTGGATCTGATAGTCTGTAGATCTGATAGTCTGTTGGTCTGATAGTCTGTGGGTCTGATTACTGGGCAACATCTTCCTGACCGACATCTTCCAGGTGTTGTTTTAACACTCCCTCGTCACGTCATGTCACCTCTCTTTCATGTCACCTCTTTCTTCATTTAACACCACTTGGTGTCACCCCATCCCATGTGTCACCCTCTATGTAACCCCTGTGTCACCTCTTCTATGTATAATTGTATACATATATTTATATCTCGTAGAGCATCTATAGCCATCAGTTTCTATCAAATATGCTAATGCAAGAGACAGTTCAACAACTGAAGTGGTTTAAGTGGTAGAGGTTGACAGTTCAACCACAGTCAACACGCCAAAAACGTGGATTGTTTCCTTTAGTCGACAAGACAAGAGTGAACATCTTGCGGTGCTCGGAATGTTGTCAGTCTAGCAGACTTGAAGTGCTGATAGGCCCTTCATCATGATGATAAAATCTTGAAAGACTTGCAACAAGTCAAGGTATTAGTGAGATCGCGGGGTGAGGGAGGGGGGGGCCATAGGGGAGGGGAAACTCCTCTTGATACCCTAGCAACAGGATTCAATCCGGTTGCTCTTCGCGCAATCGCCTTCCCGAGGTGCTGTTGTGATCTCACGGGAGGTTTACAGAGGAGACGCTGGGTACTGCCAGCGCGTGAGGCACGGGTGAAGGGTATAATTTGGCACCTCTGTGTTGGTCTTCTCATGTACCTGTGTTACTTTCTTGATGCTTGGCCGGGGTGTTCCTGAGACGTCATCCACATTCCGTCCTCCTGAACGCCGGGTTTCACGCCCTCAGCTGGATGTGGATGAGGCGGCCATGGATGTAGCCACGCCATCCATGTGCGTGTGGCTGTATTCCCCTCCTCCCCCGCCCCCCCCCCAAGTTAGTGGTTTTTCTCCTCCACAGCTCTCAGAGTCGCTCTCACCTTCTGCAGTCTGTCTGCGCTTTGTTTTGCTGTGTTTTAAGATCCCGTCGTGTAATCACCAGCTGCGTGTTCTAGCTTACTGTAGTGTTCTTAGCGTGGCTCTGTGAGCTACTTTCACTAGCCGCATCTTCTTGCTGTTACGTAATCTTCACTGTTACGTGTGTGTGTCGACTGCTACTTACCACCCCACCGTTTGTGTAAGCCAATCTTCTGAGGAAGTCAAAAAAAGCTTTCTCAGAAGATCCTTGTAGCTGCGGTCCAAGACTGTCGCCTCTACTTACGCTATGCCATCTTATTCTGGAATGGACGGAAGGGATATTGAGAAAGTGGATAGAGGTCAACACCGGTTAGGATGTTTAGAGCTAAGTACTCCATTTACCTGGGCACTAGGAGACTCGAACCATGGACCCTCAGGCATGTGAGGCTAAAAGCTCGATATCGACAGAGGTACGTATGATGAGTTCAAGAGACAGAGGGGGGGCGGGGGTTGCTGTCAGTGAGACAGGGGAAAGCTTTACGAGGGAGAAATACCACAGTTAGTAAATCTTTTACAACATTGTGACGTCTCCTGGCTCATGCTGGGGGTTACTGGGGCCTGCTTCGGCAGGCATCATGTAGAGCATAGCGTCATGTGGCTCTATGCTGCCACACGTAGAGCCCAGCATCATGCTCTATGCTGCCACACGTGGAGCCCAGCATCATCATGCTCTATGCTGCCACACGTGGAGCCCAGCATCATCATGCTCTATGCCACCACACGTGGAGCCCAGCATCATCATGCTCTATGCCACCACACGTGGAGCCCAGCATCATCATGCTCTATGCTGCCACACGTGGAGCCCAGCATCATCATGCTCTATGCTGCCACACGTGGAGCCCAGCATCATCATGCTCTATGCTGCCACACGTGGAGCCCAGCATCATCATGCTCTATGCCACCACACGTGGAGCCCAGCATCATGCTCTATGCCACCACACGTAGAGCCCAGCATCATGCAGCTCTATGCTAATAATCATTTACACTCCACCGTGCTTCTCTGGCTCTATACCGAAGCACAGCGTAGAGTCGGAACTTACTCTTTGATTCTCCTAACTAGAATATAGCAAATAATTTTAAGTATCGTCTTTCTGGCGTCAAAGAGAACAGTACTCATGATTACAGAGTCGCACTGCCCAAACGGTTACGGTTTCCTCCGACCGTGAAATGACATATCCAGGATCTCTTTACTGTTGTGTGAGATACACAAACGGTGTGATATAGAGGTTTCGGTGCTTGGCGCCTCAATTGCATGTGTTACCCTATTTATTTTGCGTCTGTTTTGCTAAGGTGTTGATCCTGATACCGTTATCTTGAGAGGTTATCTTGAGATGATTTCGGGGCTTTTTAGTGTCCCCGCGGCCCGGTCCTCGACCAGGCCTCCACCCCCAGGAAGCAGCCCGTGACAGCTGACTAACACCCAGGTACCTATTTTACTGCTAGGTAACAGGGGCATAGGGTGAAAGAAACTTTGCCCATTGTTTCTCGCCGGCGCCTGGGATCGAACCCAGGACCACAGGATCACAAGTCCAGCGTGCTGTCCGCTCGGCCGACCGGCTCCCAGTTTCTAAGACAGTTGCAGACTTTGCTGCAGATCTTCCGTTACGACTTCATAGCACTTAGAAGAGGTCTTTTAACTAGTCCCACGCTCCCTGGTGGCCAGGGGGCCTGGTAGCCTGGTGGATAGCGCGCAGGACTCGTAATTCTGTGGCGCGGATTCGATTCCCGCACGAGGCAGAAACAAATGGGCAAAGTTTCTTTCACCCTGAATGCCCCTGTTACCTAGCAGTAAATAGGTACCTGGGAGTTAGTCAGCTGTCACGGGCTGCTTCCTGGGGGTGGAGGCCTGGTCGAGGACCGGGCCGCGGGGACACTAAAAATCCCCGAAATCATCTCAAGATAACCTCAAGATACCCTCCCTTCTAGCCCAACTCATACCCACTACTGGCCTATCCCACATACCCTTCCATCCCATCCCGCGAATTCCGGCCTGTTCATGTGGACGCAACTTTTACTCTGAACTAATTTTCCCCTGACATCTCTGTGGCTCATTTACGTCTCAGGCGTCAGTTGGAATGGTTGCGTGTGCTTGAGTTTTTTAATACATCCATAGTAGCGTGATGTCCGGCCCACAGAGGGCCGCTAAATGGAAACTAGAGAGGGAATACAAGCGAGAATACAATATATATATTCCTGGAGAATATCCACATGAAGAAGAACGACTATAAAAACAATGACTAACGACTTAAACTAACGTAAAATATCCATGTAACAAATCCAAAGGCGTAAGAGATAATTTTAGATATAAAACAATTCCAAAAAATTTTTTTATAAAATAGAAGTAATTGTGTATAAACGAATTGTGTAATTCACAATTGTGAATTGTAATTTAAACACAATTGTGTAATTGTGTTTAAAGCTCTCAACATGACAAAAATTGGGGAAAAATTATAGTCGTCAGAAGCGGTGTTGTTGCATGTACAGGACAGCAAGAAAAAGCTGTTGAATTGCAACATGGTTGTCAGCTGTTGTGGAGCCGAGAAGGACGAGATTGTTGTGTTAAGACGGGGGCTTAGCCACCCACTGGAAAATTGCAAGTGGACGTTCTGTCATATGGAAAGGTTCATTGCAAGGCTGTATGTCCACTGTGTAGACTCACACACACCTACACACACACTCACACACACAAAGAGCCAAAGCTCAACCCCCCGCAAGCACAATTAGGTGAGTACTCACACACACACACACACACACACACACACACACACACACACACACACACACACACACACACACACACATGTGACTCCATACACAGTTTCAAATGTAGATATGATAGAGCCCAGTAGGCTCAAGAATCTGTACACCAGTTGATTGACAGTTGAGAGGCGGGACCAAAGAGCCAAAACTCAACCCCCGCAAGCACAATTAGGTGAGTACTCACACACACACACACATACACACACACACACACACACACACACACACACACACACACACACACACACACACACACACACACACACACACACACACACACACTACTGCCTCCAGGAAACAATTCTTAACACATATCCATTACACAAACTGCCACGTTTTTTACCATGGAGAATCTGTCTCTATTGCTGCAGTGCTTGATGAAACGACAACGATGCCAGATGCGTTTTAATAAATAGAACAAGGGGTCGTCATGTGGGTTAGGTTAGGTGTTTAGGTTCTGTTGGTGATTATTTGTATTTGTAGTACGTGGGTGAAGCATTTACAGCGTTGTGGGTGAGCAAAAGTCGTCAGTGAAACACTTGTTCCGGATATGTTCGAACGTCATCAGTTGTGAGTCGTGTGTAAACTGTTTTTTATTCATAAACAGGGGGTTTGGCGGGTGCATGGAATGGACTTTTGGGCCTTTGTTTATGATGACAAGCTGACTCACAACTGATGACGCCCGAACACTTTTCGAACAAATGCTTCGCTCACGTCTTTTGTTCGAACCACAACGCTGTAAACATCCCGTCCTCTTAACAAAGTCTCAAAGTCCATTCCATGCACCCGCCAAACCCCCTGTTTATGAATGAAAAACAGTTTACACACGACTCACAACTGATGACGTCCGAACACCTCCGGAACGAATGCTTCACTGACGACATTTGTTCGAACCACAACGCTGTAAATGCTTCACCCACGTACTACAAATACAAATAATCGCCAACAGAACCTAAACACCTAACCTAACCCATACTTAAATATGCACAGTATGCTAATATACAACAATATTAATTCATATTTAAGAAATTTCATATTTTAATTGAACAGCATGTTAAAATTGTTGAATGAGTCTTGGGGGGTCGACCGCTGGATGGAATGGACTTGGTATGAGAACGGGTTGTATAACAGCTGTGGAAGCACCGGTTGACAGGTGTGCGGAAGGGACCCGCTCTCACGCACCTGTCACATCTGCGATAGTCTATCTAATAGATAGATAGATAATAGATAGTCATGGGCTATCGCAGTGTGTAAGGGGGATAGGGTTGAACTTCAGCTCCTGGCCCCCGACTGCTTATTGGGCTTAACCTGCGGGATGCCCCCCTGGCTGCCAAGCATTGTGTCATACTTCGCCTGTTATTAAGGTGTTTCCGTTCTTAATTACACTCGCACTGAAGACAATTCTACTCTCATCAATTTATCCGGTAAGTGTTCACTTTTCGGAAATATGTATATGCGTGCATATATGCATTCGTACGTGTGTGTGGGTTCTTATGTGGGCGTGTGTGCGTGTGTTCTTAAGTGAGCGTATGTGTGTGTTGAAATGCACCTTAAGTGAGCGTATGTGTGTGTTGAAATGCACCTTAAGTGAGCGTATGTGTGTGTTGAAATGCGCCTTAAGTGAGCGTATGTGCGTGTTGAAATGCGCCTTAAGTGAGCGTATGTGCGTGTTGAAATGCGCCTTAAGTGAGCGTATGTGCGTGTTGAAATGCGCCTTAAGTGAGCGTATGTGAGTGTTGAAATGCGCCAGCACTCGCTTTCCGGCTGTGTTGACACTTTGTCAAGTGCTTCAGCACCAGCCTTCGGCACTTAGAACCACATACACGTGACCTATCAGACTATGGTACAGTCTCAAGGTGTAAGATGTTGTTTACCTCATCTCGCTGCTTCTCTGTACACAATGTTAATCGTATATATGATGAGAGTCATTACACCAAACTGAAACTGTCTGAATGGCACTTCTGCGTGAACACTCACGCGCAGGCACACGCACGCACGCACTGTAATACAAGGGAACAATGAAAAAACTGGTCCTACTGCATGGTGAGAAATCAGGAAAGAGGAGACATGTTAGTAACATACTTGGTCCAAGGGAATGTTTAGCATGTTTTAAAGTATGAAAATGAGACTCAGATGAGCTACAAGGGTGTAAGGAAGAGGTATGACCTAGAGGAGACTAGGCTGACTGGCTGATGAGACTAGGCTGACTCCTTATTTATGTATTGCAGACAACTTGGAAATATGGGGCACAGGAGCTGACGCTCGACTCATTACACACAATTATGTGTCGACACACACAAACACACACTGCACACAAAGACAAGACGAGAAATAATAATATTTTTGCACATATGAAAGGACTTCAGACTTGATATTGGCACAGCACACAAGATGCGACATGTCAGGACCTTAGTGTACATAGTGAGACCCGTTTGTGGGGCGTGTTGATAGGGCTTGATCAAGGTGAGGGATGAAGATGTCCGCTACGGGCTCACCATAGCCCGTGCTACTTGGAACTTTTTGTTCTGTGTAGTTGAATCTTAAACAACAACAAGAGATGGAGAAGGTGTTCCACGGAGGGAACATGAGGGATGTTTGTGTTCGGGGATTACTTGTTTGAGTTCTAAGCTCAAACGTCTAAGCTCAGGAGACGCTACTCCTGAAGTGAGCTTCAGGAGTACAATTGTTTGCATTCCCGCACGGGTCCTAAGCCTCTGGCTGGCCCGAAACTCACTTTCAGCAATGGTTGAGTATTTAGGAGTCCGTATGTTGGCTTTAATAACGTTACAGCCAATCAGGAGTAGACTGTTTCTGACTCCTGTTAACAGGCTTGGTCTTCCCATCCCTTAGCTCATTGTAGACATTAAAATCCTGAAGACTGTTTTTATAATAATAATTTTTGTTACGTCTATAATATTACGTGGGTAATATAGTATAACTTTAACCTCTCTTTTGGCCATCTTGAGTTCTTTATATTATTACATAATATTATACATATACATATACATATACATATACATATACATATATATTATACATATAATATAATATACGTAATATTACATATATATTATTACATAAGCTGTCGGTTATGTATGAGACAGACAGACGTCCACCTATTTAGTTTCCATACGAATGTTCGTGTAAGTGATCATTTGTGAAAACGAAAATGGACTTTGTAAATTATCTTTCCATAGTTTGATGCTTGTGTCTTAACTGAAAGTCTTAACAGCCGACACACTTTACAATTAGTCTTGAACATCTGTTCGAGTAGAACACAATATGAAAGTGAACATTATGATTCGCAGAGATCAACCAGTCCTGAAGCCTGAGTTCCGTGGGTAAGTTTCCCACACTCCAAAATTGTCACGGCCATCTTCAGGCAGGAAGAACTGGGCACAACCTGTCCACTGTCACTTGTAACCTCCCTTTTTGGCCATCTGCTTCTTTGACTTTCATTCTTTCTCTCTCTCACACAGACACGCTAATGTTAATTGGTCTTCCATCTGTCGTTCAAACAGGTCAGGAAGCTGGTGTCATCGTGGTGTAGCATTTTATGAACCATCTGCAAGCGGTCGGTTATGTATGAGAGACAGACAGACAGACAGACAGACAGACAGACAGACAGACAGACAGACAGGGCAGACAGGGCAGACAGACAGACAGACAGGGCAGACAGACAGACAGACAAACAGACAGACAGACAGACAGACAGACAGACAGACAGACAGACAGACAGACAGACAGACAGCCAGACAGACAGGGCAGACAGACAAACAGACAGACAGACAGACAGACAGACAGACAGACAGACAGACAGACAAACAAACAGGGCAGACAGACAGACAGACAGACAGACAGACAGACAGGGCAGACGTAACGAAAAACAATATCACAGTGAGAGAAAATTAAAACTAATAAAGGAGGAGGTAGGAGAGAGAGAATGTGTGATAGATACAGACAGATGGTAATAATTAACACCACCCGATAGATGACAGGAGATAGCAATAGAAAGCACAGAACAGGAATCACATATTTCTTTGATGTCACGTGTAGACGTTTTTTTGGGAGGGTTATATGTGGGAACCAGCCTCAGGTGTGTTCAGCAGGTGTGAACAGTCAGTTATATTGGTGGTTCCGAATAGCCACAGTGTGGGCCTGCGGGCTGCTCTAAGCAACAGCCTGGTGGACCAAACTCTCACAAATCAAGTCTGGCCTCGGGCCGGGCTTGGGGAGTAGAAGAACTCCCAGAACCCCATCAACCAGGTATCAAGCAGGTCTCACCTGTGACTCGTTAACTGCCTATTACCGTGGTTAACTGGCCCTTCCAGGCGATGTTATCAGCATTGAAATTAAAATAAGTTTATTGAGGTAAAATACGCACAAAGGGATGAGGTAACTCAAGCTATTCTCACCCCGTTCAGTACAACGTGTTCGTACATATATAGACACACATCACAAACAATAAACATATTGCCCAACATTCTGAGAGATAAACATATACATTTCCTCCTTTATTATCATGATTGGAAGCTCTTATTAAGACTCGTGCGATTAACCTCGCATTTAATTATATATTTAAAACAACTACAGAAAACCTTGAGTAACTTACAGACACTATTTATCGATGATAAATTTTTTTGTTGACGCATTTATCGTCGTAAAATCTGACGTTCGCGATCATGTTAATATAAAGCCAAAACAAATTACCAAAATCTGTACACTGAAGATTGGTTAACAACACAAATCTTAACAACTTCGTTCATGTTAAAATGATTGGTTCTTAATCGACGGCGTTAGCCGGTTGTTCTTTGTTCAGTTGTTCAATTGCTGGATAGCGTTTGTTCAACAGGCTTCCTCTCACAGCTGGTGTCACCTCTCACATGATCCTCCCAGAGCTCGACTCCCAGACAGGCAGAGTGAGTCGTTTTGGCACGTTATCTTACAGTAGAGAGTAGGGAGCCGGTCGGCCGAGCGGACAGCACGCTGGACTTGTGATCCTGTGGTCCTGGGTTCGATCCCAGGCGCCGGCGAGAAACAATGGGCAGAGTTTCTTTCACCCTATGCCCCTGTTACCTAGCAGTAAAAATAGGTACCTGGATGTTAGTCAGCTGTCACGGGCTGCTTCCTGGGGGTGGAGGCCTGGTCGAGGACCGGGCCGCGGGGACACTAAAAAAAAAAAGCCCCGAAATCATCTCAACATAACCTCAAGATAACCTCAAGATACACCTGATGCCTCTGTTCACCAAGCTTGGGGGAGCACCAATCAAGCTGACAGGCTTCCTGTCTCAGACAACTGTTAACCAAAGGGTAGGAAAGAATATTATGAGAAGAAAGATGAAGAAGAGAAATTAAAGAAGAGAAAATTAGAAATGAGAAAGGAAGAATAAGATAATTACAAACATAAAAGAGGGAGGAAATAAGAATTGCTACCCCAGAATTAATGGTATAAAGAGAAGAAGAAGCAGGAGAGAGAGCAAGAGGGGGGGGGAGGAAGATAGCAGTAAAGATAAGGAAGATAGCAGTAAAGCCGCAGTAAAGATAAGGAAGATAGCAGTAAAGATAAGGAAGATAGCAGTAAAGCCGCAGTAAAGATAAGGAAGATAGCAGTAAAGCCGCAGTAAAGATAAGGAAGATAGCAGTAAAGCCGCAGTAAAGATAAGGAAGATAGCAGTAAAGCCGCAGTAAAGATAAGGAAGATAGCAGTAAAGCCGCAGTAAAGATAAGGAAGATAGCAGTAAAGCCGCAGTAAAGATAAGGAAGATAGCAGTAAAGCCGCGGTAAAGATAAGGAAGATAGCAGTAAAGCCGCAGTAAAGATAAGGAAGATAGCAGTAAAGCCGCGGTAAAGATAAGGAAGATAGCAGCGGCCCAAAGAGTATGGCACAACCCTCCACTCTTCCTAATGAAACACAAGAGACACCCTGGTGCAGGATCGGTCTTTTTAATACAACTGATTACACCAAAGATTCCGTCTATTGCAGGATTGAAAAGAATTCCCACCACCGCCACTACCATCACCATCACCACCTTCACTATCATCATCACCAAGTCTGTCATTAAACCCAACACCAAATAAAGGGGTAGAGTTACAGGAAGTAGTGGAAGAGTAACCACGCATTGCTATCACAGAGACAAAACTAACAAGTGTTATAGAAAATGTGATCTTGCCAGAAAGATACCAAGTAATAAGGAAAGATAGGGACAGAAGTGGAGGCCGTGTAGCCTTATTGCTACATCTACACTGGAGTTTTGTTTTCCAGAGAAAATCGTTCGGCAAAAGTAGACACTAGTAATAGCAACAACAGTGACATGAAAACAAGCGTAGCAATGATTTGCATTCCATACACAACAATAACAGGCCTAGGGAGGAATACAACAAATACAACCAGATCTGCCTATGAAGTTTAAATTCACAGTGTAAAGGAGAGTGAGACATAGATTTCAATACTAGAGAGAGATTTTTAATCACTGGGAAACAGACTGGATGAATAACCCGACTTGGCCGAAACGCATTGCGTAATAGTGGCTTTAGGCATTGTATGTACTAGCTCTATCTATATATCAATCCATTAATGTAACATCACTTGTATGTATATACCTTACCTGAATAAACATCTGAATCTGAATAAAGCTACCCACGGAGCGTGATCGGACATGGAGAGCAAAACTAGTAGAGGCAGTGGATAAAAACTTACCGAAACAACACATTACAGAATCATCAGAAGTAAGGGTAGTAGACCCCATCAGTAGCACTTAACCTGAAGTATGAGATACTTCATATTTCTAGAAAGGGAGATACGTCCCTTGTAATTAGCGATTTAATGCATTATTGTATTTGAGTTCATAATGGAGCTAAATTAGAAGGCTGGATCAGCAAGTACGCTGAGAAAGGTGAGAGAGAGAGAGATTAGAGACGTGAGAACGCCATGACGGTGAGTGAATGAGAGAAGTCCAATGGTAGAAAAACTTGGTGAGGGAAGATAACAAATAAGTTCATGGAATTCACAGCGCAGAAATGTTGAAATACAGATGTATCTTGAGCATTGTTTAGAGAGGCCAGCGTGTATGTAGACCCAAGTGCAGACAGACCTACATTAAGTACTTCGCGCCAACACCTCTTGATTTAGTCTGACGTCTTAATGGAGACTTTTAAACAACCATAAAAGAGGCGTATAATTAATCTTTTGTGATCCAGCCGGTGACGTTACCCCACGAAGACTGGTTTGGCCGGCGGGTCTCCCGTGATGACCCAGTTTTGAGGTCATTGGAGAGGTCACATCGGGAAGATTGAGACGTTCCCTCTCTTGGAGGATGGATGAGGTCACTATGAAGATTGTGGGGCGTTCACTCTCTTGGAGGATGGATGAGGTCACTATTGAAGCAAAAGAGGGTTGTGAGGTCACTCTCTTGGATGAAGTCACTCTGTTGAAGGATCGGGGATGTCGTGTCCATGTTACCTCTGTTCCTTCTCTTCTCTAGGCTTGTGAGATTTAGGGCCTATAAACAGCCTACTTAGCTCTGATACCAATCTTGTTGCAAACCTCGGTACTTAATAAAAAAAAATGTGTGCTTCACAAGACACGGATTCCAGGCTGGCGCTGCATATTCAAGTATCGGTCTAACGTAGATTGTGTAAATTGTCTTGAAAGAGCCCTTATTCTGTGAATTAAATGATATGACGAGCAAATCACACACCAGAAGAGGAAGAAACGGCGTTTCGGTCCATCCTGGATCATTATCAAGTCGATTTTGATAATGATTGTGACACAATCGACTTGTTAATGGTCCAAGACGGACCGAAACGTCTTCGTTCCTTCATCTTCTAATATGTGGTTTGGTCAACATATCTTCAGCCACGTTATTGCGAGTCCTAAATATGTTTGCCTTTCAAACTACTGCAGTTGTCTTTCCTTTATGGTATACATACCTTCTGTCTTCCTGTCTCGTATAGCCATTTACATAACCTTACACTTTTTTGGAACTGAATTCTAGCAGCCACGTGTCTGCCTATCTCCTAGAGTTTGTCAAGTTCCTCTTGTAATTTTCTGCAGTCCTCCAATGTTTGTATTCCTCGTCAACCTTTTCATACTCACCAAACATTAACAGGTACGATCTTACTCTCAGA